>NW_022991569.1:298151-408151 GCF_902827175.1 Gymnodraco acuticeps
GTCTCTAGAGCAAAGCATGCAATATATCATCTGTCATTTCTGAGGGCTCACACACACCACACACACACACACACAAAGGTGGCCTGCAGCAGTAGCTAGTAGATTCAGTTGGCAGTATCTCTCTTATTTTACACTAACAGAGACAATAGGTACTTATCTTTTTACATACAACACAACTTAATGCTATCAACAAAATATAACAACAAGCAAATACCTTAATTACATAAACTGCCAGGTTACTGGACGTCTGGTTGATTTGCTATATAGAATACATTTTAAACTTGTGCCTGCCGTGTGAAAGTGAGTATTACAACTTGCATATTAACACTTGTTTTTTTTTCTCTTTCTGTTGATGCCATCCATGATTTTGGTTGATAAAGGTAAGAACAAAAACATTTTTCTTCGTGGAATGCATGCAATCATGACTGACTGATGAAAAACGAATTGTACCAGTAAAGGTGTAGCCACACCTCTGATGACAACACACCTCTCACTCCTGAGCGTCCAGGAGCGACGCTTGGTCAGGTCCCGTGGCGGTGCAGTTGTGACGCGCCGGAGTCTCCTTCAGCTTCATAAACGGACGCAAAGAGCTTTCAACTGATTGCAATGTATTCCCATCGGCGGGGCGGTATTTGACGCTCATGGAAGCACTGCATCCGGTCCATGTCGGCGGCACTTAAAGGCAATGTGAGCGTCCATTCCCATTGGATAACGGAGGATTTTACACCCGGAAGTAAGTATTCTCCTTACTGTCGATTGATTTTACAGTGATATCTGCACTACTCATCGACCCTAAAAAACACCAGATTATCCTTTTGTATTTTCCCCCTTTTTTCCCCAAATATTTTTTAGGAGTTTAGGATGGCAGAAGACACTACACTACCCAGAATCCTCAGCTATTGTTTGGGAATACACCATGTGCTTTGCTTCACAAACCCGTGATTAGTCCTCAAGCTCTGTGATTGGTTGACCTCCAACTGCATTCCATATAAAAAAAAAACGTTTCGTAAAAGATAAAATCATACTTTATTCAGCAGTGCTTGCTTTACTCTTTGAAAGTCATCACATGAATGCATTGTAATAAATGGTTTGGCTGCATTAAATATTACACATCTGTCGTAGTTCTTTATTTTTATTTATCTACAGAGATCGGGCTCAGAATAGACCGGAAACTATTCTTTTACCGTTCAGTTTGAATTTCACAATAAAGTTATAGTAATATTTTGTTTTGATATTATTGTTTTTTTATTAACTACTAGACCGCTGGGTCATGTTAAGACCATATTTTCAGTGTTGCTGTGGGTTTTTTCCATCGCTTTTGTGTTACAAATATAAAAACAACAACTAAATATATCCGTAGTAAACTAAACCAGAAACAGCAGTATATTTTATTTTGTTAACACTGTAAACTTGACAGCTTTTTAACCCAAATCACCTACTGGTTAAAGCACGTTATTACACGTTTAGAGTAATGCAATGCATGGTAGATGTGTTGCTTTTTAATGACTGTTTTTTAAAATGCTTTTTCTTAATGTCTTTCATTTTTGTAAAGCACTTTTGAATGTGTTATATTTTATGAAAACATTGAAATATTAAGAGTACATACAAAATAGGAGGAAAGTAGAAGGTCAATGATTAGAAATATAGAATAGAACATATCAAGAAGACTACTGTAAGTGATATCTAGATTAAAACAGTTTAGTGCCGGATGTACAACGATATTAATATGAGGATGTGGCAAAACAGACAAACTAATTAGGCTTTGTTAAACATTAAATAATACTTTAGGTTAAGGTCTTCTTTTTAAATACATGTAAGCAAAAAGCTTTGGGGGTGTATCTGATCAATATTAAGCCTGACAAAGTACTTAACGTTTGTATTATTGCATGGTTTGTTTTGGGACTTGACAATCAACTTTCCTGCAAAGTTAACTATGTTGAAGCACTTATTTTAACTGATATTATACACATCTATTATACTCTTATATATGTAGATAGTATAAGAAATGTGCAGAATATGACAGTTTAATGGTGGAGGTACACACATATTGATAGATGTCTTTGTAATGCACTGTTGAGGAACCGTGACCCAGTGTTTCATTCATTGCATAATACACCGTTAGTTGGTATATGATATGTCAATAAACTTTGAAAAATCTTGGAAAATCTTGAAAGGGATGTGCAAAATAGCAATTATATGCAGTCTTTAATTAATATTAGTAGAGAATAACGAGTAATGAATATACTTTATAGAGATCTGCAGATAAATGTTTAGTCTTCTCAAGCACCAACTATCAATATCTCTCCTGATTGTTGGCACTTGACGATCACCTTCACTTGGTTTTACTCAGGTGCAGTGTTGGGCAAGTTACTTCCAAAATGTAATATATTACATATTACTTATTACTCTCTTTTGAAAGTAATAAGTTACATTACAATATTACTGTCTCTGAAATGTAATGAGTTACACTACTGTAGTTACCTTTTAGTTACTTTCACCAAAATAACCTCAAAGAATGGCTAGGTATTTTAATGCTATAATGTAGTTTAGTGCAGCTCATTATACATCCAGTGAAGGGCAATGTGGTGTAGCATAACAACTGTGTAGACCCTTAAGGCTACTAACAACTTGTATTACACGCTGGAGTTGAATACTGGATTCTGATTGTAACTTCTTAACATGTGACACGTTGTTAATACAGCAGTTACAGACCACTGTCAAGGACTATAATGAAGGTTGCTAAGGAGGATCCAGAAAGAGAAAGGAAAGAGGTTAAAAGACGGAGCGCTGGACGTCAGATAAATCACCAGAAGAAGCAGAGAGGAAGGAAGTAAACACTAACAGGACACGGAATGGGCTCTGTAGTGTGTTTAGTATATGGCCGTGTGTACAGGCCCGGTTCCAGAACAAATGACTCAGGGTGCCTCTGAGATACAGGGGGCCCAGCAGTAGCAGGTTTACATGAGCAATAGTGGCCGGCAACAGCAATGAAAAATAGCATTGATGGTCCCCCAATGCACAGATTATGGCCTTTGTTATGTTTTGAAACCAAGCAAGTGAGAACATTTCAAGTGAGTTAAAAGTGCAATCCTGAAATATCTCATATAGTCCAAAGTGGACTATGGCAAAGAAAAGCACAACAGCTTCAAAACTGGACTGATAAAACAAATGAGAACATATTGTAAATGAAGGCAAATATGATTTAAACCAGCTCATGGTTTGAAATGGCAAACATTGAAAAGCTAAAGTATTATTAAAACCATGTACTAAATCATCACCTTGGTCCCATCATATACTCTGGGAAGAGAATATTACTGTGCTTGAAAACTGGATCACATCATCATGTGAGGTTGACTTTGTGACCTGGAGAACATTTCAGCTGCAACATTAGCTCGTTGATAAGCTTGGGATATGAGATATTTTTGTAGCCATTCGTGGTTGAAGGCATCTGTGCTATTGTATGCATTATGTTTGACCCAACATTTTCTACAGGCATGGCAGAATATGAATCTATTTTCACATGAATATTCCCTTGTCTATTTGTATACCACGAGCTGCAAAATGACCGCCTACCCCCACTGTACAAGCGGGGTACTTGTTTAGATATACCTGGGCAGCTCTGTTTTGCCGTGGGATCCTGGCACCTGGGGCCGCAGAGGGGCGGCGTAGTTTGGGGAGACGAAGACTGCTGCTCGGGGCGGGGCTGAGGGCGGGCGAGTCAGTAAGCTAGTGTCCACGACGGAGGGTAACGTGATGTCCCCATCTGACCTGTTGCTACCAGAGGTGGGACCAAGTCATTGTTTTGCAAGTCCGAGTCAAGTCTCAAGTCTTTGCGCTCAAGTCCGAGTCAAGTCTCAAGTCTTTGTTTTGCAAGTCCAAGTCAAGTCTCAAGTCAGGTTGGCAAGTTCAAGTCAAGTCCTAAACTTTGACAAAACGAGTCATAAACAAGTCATTATGTGTTTTTCACCAAATGTAATGACATCGATCAACGGAATAATACTTAATAATCAAATTGCTCTTTATTAGTCACATTAATTAATTTAATAATCCATTTTCTCTCTGCTGGTAAAGTAACGTGTTTTTCTAATTCAAGAGGGATCAGTGAGGTGAGGCTACCGTGACGGTTTGATTCAGAAGGAGTTTAATGTATAAGATCCCTGATGTTGAAGGTAACCAGAATGTTTATTTCCACTGTGTACAACATTTACAAGGGACCCACAATCTATCTTTATGCAAGGGATAATGTGCAGCGAGGTGGTCTCTATGGGGAAAGAACACCTGCATCTAGATCCCTCTGCAGGTGGGACATTTAACTATATTTTGATGCTAATACTTTTGTACTTTTACTTGTAACATTTGAATGCAGGACTCTTTATTGTAAGGGTTCCTGCAGGTTTTCGCCCAACTCAAATTTAATACTTTTTAACACCTTTTTTAAGACCACTTTTGAATAGAATTTAAGACCCTATTTCACGGCAATATAAGTATGAAGGAAAATGTATATAAAGAAGAAATACGTCCCATAATCACTTTACAAAGTAAATGTATTTCATGTTCAACATAAGAACAATGACTGAACACAACAGCGTAACAGTACAGAACTGTGTTAGCGTGTTAGACAAAAAGTGTGTATGTGTGTGCGTCTGTGTGCTTGAGTGTGTGTGTGTGTGTGTTAGGGCTGTGCAATTAATCATATTTTAATCGCAATTACGATTTGGCCTGCCACAATTACGAAAACAACATAATTGGAAAAAAAACGATTATTTTGCTTTGTTGTGACAGTTGCACCACAACATATTTGATCTAATGAATTTTTTAGTAATGTATCATTTATTTAATAATTTTTGTATTGGTTTTTCCAGTTGAATTATACGTTCAGGGTAATCAACAGTTAAAAGATACTGTTCAAATTATTATTTGTTTTAAAGTTCAATAAATGGATTATTTTCAAAGTCAATGAATAATCATATTTAATAATCGTGATATTAATTATTGACCAACATAATCTTGATTATTGCCATAATCGAGCAGCCCTAGTGTGTGTGTGTGGTGTGTGTGTGTGGGTGTGTGTGTGTGTGTGTGTGTGTAGAGCCATATTCAGAGCTCTGCTGCCGTTGGCTACACTATTTCATCGTTTGCTGTTGTATGATTGGTGTTAGCTACGGTTATTTAGCGTCTACAGCACCTCCGCTTTTAGGGTTGACGTTAGACCCAAACTTCGCCCGGAGGTCCCCCCGGTGTTGTTGCGGGAGCTGCTGCATTAGCTGCTGCCTGCATTAGCTAACGCTGCACTAGCTAACGCTACATTAGCAAAACAAATACTAATTTATTTTTGCAAAAGGTTGCAGCGGGCTTCAAACACGTTCCCTCCACTGGTTTTCAACCAAGCACTAAATTAGATGTTTCCAACCAAATACGGTTGAACTTACACTTACCCATATTTTATTTGTAAGTAGATTCGAGATAGGCTACATGAAGCTGAAGCTTGGTTGCAGGTTACTAGCTGGGTGTTCTTACAATAAGGGGCCGGGGGAAAACAAAGTTAGTGATTCATGTTGATTTAATTCAATACAAATTGTTGGGGGGAACTGAAAGGCTATTACCGTACTGGTTACTTTGCAGCCCGGACATTTCCCCCAAAACACTTTTAAGGCCTTAAAATTCTGATTATCAAATGTAAGACTTTTTAAGACCCCGCGGGAACCCTGATGTAACTTTTTTTTAATTGCTGAACTCTCCCACCCTCTGACAATAAATCCTGAGTGGTTACCAACAAAAAACCCTGCTCTGAAGGTTATTTCATTTTACAAATCCTGCACTCAGCTTTGCTTTCTCCAGTATCATTGAAAAAGCAGCCGGATGCTGCTTCTTTTTCGGTTTTCGCTAATTTCTTGACTTTTTTCCGACGCGCTTGCATTTAAATCCGGCTCCCCGTCGCTCTGTGCAGCTGGCCTGTACCACTACACATGCTGTGCCCCCCACCCTTCTTTCACATAATGGTATGATCCTAGTGTGTCCTCGCATATGATTGGCCCGCATGGGGGCCAGCCTTAAATAAATGACCCGCCCCTGCCTGCAAGGATTCTCAGCAAGACTAGGAGCGGCTGAAAGATTCTGCTTTCCCCGACGGGAGTTTGCTCTTCTAGCGGCCAGCTCGCGATCGGCGTGTTGGAGACCTTCTGAATTTAAAAGTAGCAAGTCACCTCAAGTCAGAAGGCTCAAGTCCAAGTCAAGTCCCGAGTCATTGGTGTTCAAGTCCAAGTCGAGTCGCAAGTCTTTTGTGATGTTGTCAAGTCGAGTCTCAAGTCATAAAATGTGTGACTCGAGTCTGACTCGAGTCACATGACTTGGACTCGAGTCCACACCTCTGGTTGCTACTGTCTGCAGTAGATGCAGTGTTGCTGGCGTTTAGTGATGGTTGCTTTAAACCATTTTCGTATAAATGATTATCCACAGATGTGTGTCACTGCTGTGGAAGCACTTTGGAAATGATGCACGTGCAGCGGAGCAGGTCACGGGCACGACACAATTTGTTGTTAGTATTTTTCGCTCCGTTCTGTTATCTGTGTTGGTTATTCTCGCGTCCAGGAGAGAAGCTAAAAAGGAGACTAAATGGAGTCTCTGCAGATTGTTTCAAATTGGTACTTTAATTAAAATTAAGGCGCGGTTATGTTACAAACAGGATATTGTTCGACAGAAAAGCAGCTGTCCTCTGGCTCTGCTAGCAGAGAAAAGAGGCCGAACCCCCCTCAGGTCCGGCTGTTTATATATCCTCTGCTGGCTCCTCCCTGCGGGCCGGCTCTCCAACGTTTTAATGTCCGTTGTTACGCATATCAGAGGATACAGACATTGTACATTCAATATATATCTAAACACGCCTTTTCTCCTCCTTAAACTCTTTCATGACTTTTTCATTTAACCACATTCTAAACACTGTAATCAATACTCCAAAAATATAGGAAATACTTTGCGGCAGTTTGGTTTCTGGTCGTTCCGGATGTTGTCACATGCTACCCACATCTGTAAACAATAAGACTCAAATAAACTGTACCTTCATTTAATATTCAACAATAATAATATCTCGAAGTCTATAGTTGTGTTGAAATCAGTAGGTTTCGGTGTGCCAACATCCTGTCATATCGCTGCTAAATTCACCTCTATAGTAAATGGTATATTAGCCTCATGCTAAATGCTAACCGGAGATGAGGACGGATTTTTCAGAATAACAAGCTTAACAGCTGGTTGTGCACAAGAACTTCTGGTCTTTCAGTATAAAACAGCATTTAACTGAAGGTATGTTAAGGGTACTTTATCCATTAAAAACATTGATTTTAATTTCATTAACAGTCCCTCCTTACACACCTAAAAGGTGTGTATAATACTGAAAATCAATGAGTTCTTCATCTGAACTCTGCATAGTACATAACTCATATCAAAACATACAATTTAAAATGGAATGGTGCGACTATCCTCAACTTACAAAATACAAAAATACTTTGACTGTGTTCAACACAAAGTTTTTCCCTTGTGCTTAACTTCTAGTGTTTACATTCAATATGGTTCTTCAAAATAGCAGCAATGGCTTGGCATTAGACATTTCTTCCTCCCTCCTTTCACAGAAAACCGTTCTCATACCCACGCTCAGTGTTAAGGCACTTGTTTTTACCAAAGTGAAAAGAAACAACCCATTTTAAAATAGTAATGATTCTAAAATGCATGAAATCTACCATATAGATCAGTGAAAAATAATAAAAATGAAATAAACTATCTTGGACCAGTGTAATGTAATAAAAAATAAAAAATACACTATCTTGGAATAGTATAGATTAATAATAAACAATTAAAATACACTTCTTGGAATAGTATAAGTAATTGAAATGGATTGACTCCATTTTAGCATTTTATTTAGCTCACTTCTTCACATGATTTCATCATTTAAAGAATCACATCGGCTGGACATTCACTGAACAACCTCATCTCTGAACATCCATATCGTTTAACATCATTCAAACTAACTCATCATTTTCAATCAACATCTGTATGGGGTGGGCCGTCTTGTTCTGCTAGCATTTGTAACTGTCTCCTCAGAAAATGTACCCTCCCTCCTTTATACCATTTAAGGTATGAAAGTAATATTTTCTCTAGAAGATGGCCGTCGTGATCAATCGGTATTTTAGGACATGGAATTAATGCAACATCTAGGCCTCCCCCTGGGCGCCCCTATGCTATCCTTGTAACCCTGGAGCCTAAACTCCCCCTGGGACTGGTCTCTTAGCCCTACTGGCTTTGGGGTGTTTTAGCCATGTTGATTAAAACATCACTGGCTGTGCTAGTGCCACAGGTCCCAGCCAATCCTGTGACAAGACTGAGTTACAAGGTTTTAGTTCCATAGTACCCACCAAACATCTACTCTGGGGTACGGCATTTTAGACAGTGATTTCTGGAGATAGATTTGGTCAGTTTACAACAGTTGTGAATTTCATCACTTAAAAGTTCCCTACTTCAGTAGCTTTGGGGTGTGGTCCGTTCTAATGCAGTGATAAGTCCCTGAAATGGTGTGAAAACCGGGTGGAATATCACTAACGCATATATACTAATTTATGTTCAATTCTGGTCTACTTAAATAAACTATGCTGACCCCCTTTAACAGTGTGTGGAACCCTTGGGTGCCCGCAAGCAATGTGATAATTACTCCCTCCCTTTTAACAAGGGCTTTAAAAACAGAAGCCATTCATTAATGGTTTGTAGTTCAATTCAGGAATTTTTCACTCATGGAATATATGTTTTCTCCTTTTTAAATAACATCTCTAAATGTCAGGTCATCACTGATTAAATGGCATGAGCATTAGGAGGTGGTGGCACTTGTCTTTTATAAACTCATACTCTGGTGCCGTGCGCTCCCTCTGAAGCTGCAAGTAAGATTAAAACATCTGCGAGGGTGGGTTGAGCAACCCCTTCTCCCTGAACAATATTTGTTTGTCGAAAATATGCACCATTAAAATGAGTGATCCAAGGCCCCGCATGTATACTCCCCCAATTATACTAGTTTTTTGAAAATTAAAATCTTCAATCGCTCTTTGTCTAGTTTCTTTTTAAAACTCTTACATCTTGGACGACAAAACAAATGTTGTTTCCACCCTTAACAGTTCTCCTATGGTAATATCCATGCTACAATGGTGTAACCAATACTCTAGATTGGAATACTTTTATTTGGCTTGGTTCAGCTCTATCTTTAACATTTTCCATCAAATAAAAGATTTGCCTGCTATCTATATTGTAACAAATTAAATCTTCCCCAAATTCTCACATGAATAAGAATCTCTATATAGAATAATTTGTTTTATATGATGAAAGATGAATAATATGTTCTACCCTCAGTGTGTTTTAGGATTATTTTAATGAGTGTGTTTATGTGTAACTCACTCACTCCCGTGTTCCTTATCTCCCCCTCGGTTGTCAAGCCATGACCCCCTCACGTTCTGCTGGCCCATGCCAACTCCTCTGGTTCTGTCTTCTCCTCCGTCCTGTCTTCTCCTCAGTCCATCCGCACTTGGATCCTCCCGCTGTAACTCTTTTCAGTGGCCCAACTGCTTTGCATTTCATCTCCTCCTTTTCAGTCTTCTACGCTATGCATGGAGGGCGATTTCCGCTCTCATGTCCCACACTCTGCTCTTGTGCCAAAATCTCGTGGCTCAGCTGGAACTTCATGTCCTGTGGGGGACCGATGAGAGTTTGCCTCTTTGTCAGCATGCTGGTTTGGTTCTGGATGCCTCAGGTGGAGATGGATCTGGATGCCTCAGGTCGTTGTTGGTTCAGCTCGGGTTCTCTGTCTGTTTGATGGAGGAGGAGGAGAGTCTCCTGTGTGAGGTCATTTGTCCTGAAGATGGGTGGTCGTAGCATTCTGACAGGCAGAGAGAGAGAGATATCTCGGGACGCATTACCTATAGTTAATTCTAAGACACTGAGGTAAAACATATCCAATCCCTTTTCCACTCTATTTCCTAATATTACTATCTGTCTTAGATGTTAATGTCATCTAAACTCAATTAATGTCTACTAATGGTGTGATGCCATATCCCTAAACATTGTTTCCACCCACTGTAACATGTTTACTCCAAATAACTCTTTCAGGAAACCATTTTCTTCTATAAATTAAAAATACCTACATGTTTCAAGCACCACATATTTTCACACACTACAAAGAACGTCCCCATATTTTCTCCATTCTTTAAATCTCACTGTTATTTAGAACATAAGTAACTTTTGTGACTGGACATATCTGCAATGTCGCCACAATCTGCTGGGGAATTTTTGTCATAGAGTTTGTACGTACAAAGCTGTACTTGTGGGTAGTAGCCTGTTTCTACTGTAATCATTTTCAATAATTGTGCTCAGGTCACCGGTCGGTTGTCCATAAACTTAACAGGGGTGTTTCTGGCACAGACTAAAACATGGATCCAGTGTATTTGGAGGATTCCCCTAATCTGTAAATCCCCATCACTTACATATCCCAATCACTTAAACCCATCTCATCATTTGATACAAGAACTGCATATATGGGGGGTGAATCATCTTGATTGTAACCGCCTCACCTTTGGGACCAAGTATTCCTAAATCTCCTCTTGTTGCTCAGCTGATCTTTGGCTCTGGGGATAAGTGAAAGTCTCTGAAACACAGCTGGAGTTCTGTTAGTGATGTGAGCATTATCTATGAGTGGACTAATGGATCCATGTCTTACTTGATATTGTACTCCCCATCCAACCAGAAAGGTGCCAAGTGTAATGAGCACAATCAACAATGCTATTCTGACTCTTATCCTAGGGGACCCCACAATTGGTTTGGCTTTGTTCTTGACATCATCTCTATTGTCTCCATGGTTGTGTCAGTTACAGAATTTAAATAATGAGTACTATAATAACGTATACAAAAATTGGACTCTTTTTCAGATGTAAAGCAAAAAATAGGTTTTCACTTTAGTGTACAATCTTGAAAATCTATAGACAATTCGGTCTTTTGAGCTGTTTCTATCTTTATCTTATTTCTATTTATTGTTTTGTTCCAGCTCTGCCAAATCAGTCCTAACTCCCAATAATGTTCTGGAAAGTTGCCTAGTGAAGGGTGACAATGTGTGAGGTGGGTGTCAATTTGCTCCTTTTTCTTTACCTTTCCTTTAAACCGGAGCACGTGTGGAGTTCATTACAACTTCTCACTGTTCCGTCCACCGGGATCAGTCTTTTGTGAACTTTCACCCTCACCCAATCACCTGGCCGAACAAGAGTCTCTTCTGGCGTCTCGTCTGGTATCTCTGTAGTTTTCCTATTCTGTGTAGACCAAACTTGGATAATATTACTCAGAGTTCTGACATATTCATTACTTTTATTCGTCTAATATCTAAAACTGGACCACTCCCTCCTTGGAGGAGGCCCAAGCTTCGGCATACCTTTTGTCGTTATGAGACCTATTATTAACTACATGTTATTATTTATTAACTACAACGTCACTGAAATCAACATATCTGTATAATCATGACACTCCCTCCTTTGAGCATAACATGCTAAATTAATATTGCAATGATTACCCTATTCTGAACAGGACATGTAAAACCCATAACGTTGCATCAAATAAATATAACTTCTCCGTATACCCATAAGGTGTACACAAAAATATCGTATGATGTATGGTTTTCTGATTGTATAAAAAACATATTCACTCAAATCTGCCATTAGCACAAAAATGGTTTACATGTTGCAATAATGGCTTTTGTCCTGGTATTATGCATCATTGTTGCTGCGAAAACAATACCCCTGGTGTCGCTAATGCGTCTCAATAATTCTAGGATTAGAGGATTGTTTGATACTGCTGAACAAAGATATGATTAAATAATATTTCTCTAAACTAGAGAGAAAATACGAACTATTCTCACCTAGGGTGACATGCATGAAGGGCTGGTGCCCCCCTCACTCAAGATGAGATATTGCCTTACGCACTACATTATAAATCAGTTAAACTGACTCAAGAATAAATAAATAAAAACTGATTCTTGAAAACTGTTGTAAAAACCCTACAACTTCTTCATCCAAGCTCTCAATCCAGTGTTATGTTATTAATCTGTAGCTCATTGCCTTAAAACAGATTTCAGACTGATTATAAAAAGTTGTTTATGAGAAAATGTAATCTGACTCCATTAATCACATAATATTTGACTAAAAACTACACTTCCACTAACACTAAATGAAGTTCCCCTTAAACACAGCCCCGGTCTTCTGACGGGGTCTATCTATGTACTGGCTGGAAAATGTTGTGCCAGTCTCTGTCGCTCCGTCACTGTTCTCCCTGCTAACAGTCACTCTCTAGTTCTGCTGGGTTCTTGTTGACTTCTTCACTGGTTTGAGACAAGCGACCCTATCGGACACCTCCCCCTTTGTAGCCAGACTTCACCACAGCATAATTGAGTTCTGTTTTTAGGTCTCAACAGCTCCACGTCAGGTGTACTCACCGCCCCTTGAACTGCAGTCGGTTGTTGTAAACAGGAGGACCTGGTAATGGATCCTCGTCTTGGGCGGACGAGTACTAGGTTTCCGTCTTCATATTTTGGGTGGAAAACCCATCGTCTTGACCTCACTAGCTGTGTGGACACAATAGTTTTCTGTGTAGGGAACCAACAATCACTCGTAATCTCTTTCCTTCTCATAGTTACAAAAATAGTCTGCTAAATGTTCTATTCTGTGGATGCTTTATGTGTAATGCAAATGCTACTCTCGATATTGTTTTACATTAAACATTAAACCTCTCCCTCCTGTGGTGACAGATATGGCTCAATGTAGCTAGCATTTCAAAATACCCTTGTTGCATGACCTGGTGGTCTGGCCCAACCCAGGCTCACAAAAAAACGTGTAATAACTACGTTGGTCCACAACGTAGGACGTAGTAGTAAAAACGCCTCTGAAATTGTAAGATGCCTACGTTTTTTTCACCATTAATTCCAATGGCTGGCTTCTATGTCACGTGATCTTCAAATTTCTCCCTGCAGAAAAAAAAAACATGGCCGACCTTCGTTTATTCTCGGTGTAAAATGCCTATTTTAGGTTAGTTTGGTCATTAAAATGTGTTTTGATGTCATTTCATGCGAGAAATACGAGTTGTTATTTAAGATGATGTGTGCAGTGGGTGTACATGATCTTTAGTTTGCTAGTTATTACGAAGATTACTTCAGGAAATTGTGTCCATTCAACGTTTTCATTGTTACCAAGATGGTTGCTAGGGACGCTGCTATCGATATTATTATGTTATGTTGTGTAAAATGGTGTTATCTTTATTGCTACCCCTTCCCCGTCAATGTATAGTGTTGGTCCACAGTGCAAACGTATTAGTTATTAGCTAGACTTTTATTTAGCATCTCAAAACACATGTAAACAGCTTCATGCCCGGGAGGCGAAGACCGGCAGTCCGGCTCACTAAAATGTCCGTGCAGAACAATACCATGAAATGGGATGGGACCACGGCAGACTGTCCAAAACTGGATTTGAACGGGTCCACCGCGTCCGTCGGTTATTGATCCCAAGTTGGAAACATTTGCGTTACATCAGCATGTGTATAGTTGTACATATGCAGTGGTGTTTATTTGTAAATCATTTAGTATAATCACACAAATTCTGTGTTTTATATTTAATAATTCTCTGTTCTTTATTTATTGATTGTTCAATACCTGACAAGGCCGGAGATGAAAAACTTGGGTCACAGGTTCCTCAACAGTGCATCACAAGACATCTTTCAATATTTGTGTACCTCCACCATTAAATTGTCATATTCTGCACATTTCTTATACTATCTACATCTTATAAGAGTATAATACATACGTATAATATCAGTTAAAATAAGTGCTTCAACATAGTTAACATTCCTGGAGGTATACACAAAGTTTTACATTCATTGCATAACTACACCATTTGTGAATATGTCAATAAACCTTAGAAAATCTTGAAAGGGATGTGCAAAATAGTCATTATATACAGTCTTTAATTAACTATTAGTAGAGAATAACGAGTAATGAACATACTTTATAGGGATTCTATTAATGTCTAATAATAAAAATAATGAAATTCAATAACATGCTTTAACCACTAGGTGTCCCTTTATATCAGGTGTGCACGTTTATGGTGTAAATACAGCCTATCTACCAATTGGATCAAATATAAAAGTCAGCCGAATTAGTGTTGATACTGCAAGGAGATGTATTGTGTGAAAATAAATGTAAGATGTTGTTTAATTACTGATATATTTATGATCCATGTCACGTTTCCAGTTCATCATGTTTGTCTCATCAAGGCTCTATAAATAGAGAACTACAGCAGATATGTAACATGTAATGCAGCCGAACCGTTGTATTACAATGCCGTTATGTGATGACTTTCAAAGAGAAAAGTAGTGGACCAACACTAATAACGGCTGTTGGTAACGGAAAATAACGTATCTATTGTGGTGATTGACATTATTCACCACGGATCTATGGGTTAGGCCAGGGTATTGTTCTGCTACGGACATTTTAGTGAGCCGGACTTCCTGTCTCCGCCGGTTCCGGTGTTTTGAGATGCTAAATAAAAGTCTAGCTTGTACCTTTGATTTGTTAAACTAATAGGCCTACGTTTGCACTGTGGACCAACACTATACATTGACGGGGAAGGGGTGGTAGCAATAAAGATAACACCATTTTACACAACATAACAGAAATAATATCGATAGCAGCGTCCCTAGCAACCATCTTGGTAACAATGAAAACGTTGAATGGACACAATTTCTGAAGTAATCTTCGTAATAACTAGCAAACTAAAGATCATGTACACCCACTGCACACATAATCTTAAATAACAACTCATATTTCTCCATGAAATGACATCAAAACGCATTTTAATGACCACACTAACCTTAAAATAGGCATTTTACACCGAGAATAAAACGAAGGTCGGCCATGTTTTTTTTCTGCGAGGGAGAAATTTGAAGATCACGTGACATAGAAGCCAGCCATTGGAATTAATGGTGAAAAAAAACGTAGGCATCTTACAATTTCAGAGGCGTTTTTGTAGATATACTACGTCCTACGTTGTGGACCAACGTAGTTATTACACGTTTTTTGTGAGACTGGGTTGTCTGGCCCTCTGAGCTTCATCATTGCTGTGATTGATACCAGGGTGTCAGTGGCATTTGGGTCATGTTTGGCCCCCTGTTCGTCTTTGACATCTCTGGGACCCCCTGCCTCCGTTGTCATCATGGAAACCTCCCCGGGGTAACTGCATGGAGGGCCGTTGTTTGGTGCTCATAGTCGAGACTGCTCTTCTATGGGCTTTTGTTGGTCCAGGTTGATCATATGCTGGAACCAGTCCTCTTGTTTGCCACTGTTCCAACAGTTTCTATTTGGTTCCATGTCTTCTGTCTTTAATTGGAAAGGTTAAAGCATCTGATCTTATCTTTATCCTTCCCTTGATATCTGCAGTCGAGCCTGGCTCTGCGTCTGGTCTCAACTTATTAGTTTCTCTTGGTGACATGTTCTCCAACTATTCGAATGATCAGAGATTGAAGCACTAGTCCTCTGACTAGTACCTTTGTATTCCTTCAAAAATATCCTATGTCATCAGAATAGTTAAATCAGTTTTTTTTCAATTTATTATTATTTTTTTTTTTTCAATTTAAGTTTTTTTTTGTCAAATATTAATAAAGTTAATTAAAAGATAACAATTATGCAAATTTTAAAATCTGAAAGCTAAAATAAAAATTGTACAGTGTATGATTTTGACTTTGAAATATGAAAATTAGAAATCTGGTGAAAATCTAAATCTACTGTGTACAGTGCATACCGAAGTGTATGAAATTATGTAAATGTCATAACTTGTGTTAGCTTCAATACATTTGTTTGCTTATTTGAAAGAGTATTATGTAAAGTTTATTATCTTATAATTAGAAACCACTTGCAATTCTATCTCGGCGATGAAGCATGTGTTTATTTTAGGGCCGGGACTCGATTAAAAAATTAATCTAATTAATTAGAGGCTTTGTAATTAATTAATCGAAATTAATCGCATTTTTAATCACATATAAATATTTGACCTGAGAACAGTGAGAAGCAATTTTTTTCACATGGATTTTAGTATACCATTAGGCCAGTGCTTCTCAAAGTGTGGTCCGCGGACCACTGGTGGTCCGTGAGCGCCCCCTAGTGGTCCGTGAGTATATTGGTAAAATGTCACATTTGAAATAAATACATTTATTTAAGTTTTTCGCACACTCGCGGGAATATCTCCGCAATGGAACGAGCTTATAAGTTTCACTTTCGATTGCATGATATAGCCCAGATAAGCACCTTCATCACACATGTTGCCACTTGTTTGTACCAATTTTCAGGCGATTTGTAAAAAACGATGTGTTTTTGGATATTTGTGGAGTTAGGTGGTCCGCGAGTGTTTTTTTATTGGTTAAGTGGTCCTTGGTATGAAAAAGTTTGAGAAACACTGCATTAGGCGCATTCACACCGCAGTACTTTTCCCACAAAGGTTCATGAGAACTCTTTGAACCTGGGGGTGGATTAGGCAAATGAAGCCGCTGACGTCACTTCTTCTTCTTCTGCTTTGGGTTTACTGGCAGGCCGCAAACCACTTCACGGCGTATACTGCCGCCCAAAGTCCCCGGCCGGAAGTCCCCGGAGTTGGGGACTGACTGGCTTCAGTAGAAGCTGCTGGGACTCCCAGCAGCTTCAAGCCTTCCGAGTAAATCGCCAGAACACCGACACCCTCCTCCATCTCCCACCGCTCCCATGTTTTATTTTGTGTTGCCATAAGTTAGTCTCTCTGCGTTTCTGCGCTGGGCTAATGCTAATAATGCTAATGCGAGGATAACATTAAACTTCAAAATGCTATTGAGTGTTTACTCTATGTAATAATTCTGTACTACCAGCAGAGTGCGCTATTGTTAATTTCCAGCTTAACCCACTAGGGATTACTGTTGCAAAAACTAACCTCTATTTAACAAGAAAAGCTTATTTTCTTCTTAAAATGGAAGAGAATTACACTAGGGATTACACTATGGTAAACAAACACAGCACATAACTGCCAAAACACATTTGCAACTGGAATATTTAAAAAAAAAAACTCAATTCACACTTGCAAGCCAGAAATAAGAAACTTCCAAAATCAGATCCCTACAAATACCAAACTTCCCACGGTAAGATAACTGTCTATTTTATAGTTCCAACTCTGCAAAGAAATATGATTTGTCCTTCTCAAGATGGATGTGGGTGTTGTAAAAACAAACAGAGTACTTTCAATTAGCATTTCACGAAATGGCGACTGCCGTGTCGTTCATTGTAAACATGAGGGCATGACAATGATGGCAACTGATTTTCCAACCTTTGACCTGAAGAACAAAAGGATTTGAAAACACCTCGTGGCTCTCACAGCGGAGTAGTTTAAAATTCAACACAAAACAACACTGCAGTTTAAATAACATTTCTATTTAATTACAATTATAAATGGGCCTCATACCCTTATGTCATAGCCCCCAACCATGTACGTAATGTTTTGACTTTTTTCTTTAAGAGCCAGTATGGTTATCTCTTCTGTTTAAACACGTATAATGGGACAAAATGGGACGCCCAATCAAACACAATCAGCAGAATATCGTCTATCTAACGCACGAATGTCGCATTTCTCGTCGTAATCCACACGCAATGTCTGTTTGAAAACAGAAAAAACAACCACTGAAAGCATCAAACTTTTCAGGCCTTTTCCTCGAAAAGGACTTTTTTTAAAAGAAAGCCCCACACTGTAATTAAAACACTCACTCAACTTTGTTCTTGTCTCAAACAGTCCCCACTGTTTAATGGCCTAAAACCATTCACGTTAATTAAAACGTAACAAGAAACACTTTTTGGGGCGATTAGCCTCACACTGTCTTTAACACAAACACTCACTCCAATATTCTCAGCTTCCACTGTGATTGTGTTCTTTGTCTCAAGCAGTCCCGACTGCTTAATAGCCTCAAACCATTCACGTTAACTTAAAACGTAACAAAAAACACTTATTGGAGCGATTAGCCTTCTGCCGACATGTAATAACAGACAAACGAATAGCATGCATGGGTTAAATATAAGAAAAATAAGTAATTTGAACTCACCCTGCTTGTGACACAGCAACGCCTCGTGTTATGTGATTGTATACATTTGGTTGTTTTAACATTAATTGCCCAGCTATTTCCAGGAATCGGAAGCAGCCGTCCAACACACAGTCCTAAGATTGTCCTGCATAAAATATTGAAGAATTTGACATAACAGGCTTCTTCTTACCGAGTTGTTTGAGCTCTCTGTGTGTCGAACGATTGCCAGCGGTTCCGGGCAACAGCCGGCTGTGTAGTCTCTCTCGGTCTAACGAGAATCACGTCAGCTGGTCCCAATTGTTATCTGTGTTGGTTATTCTCGCGTCCAGGAGAGAAGCTTAAAAAGGAGACTAAATGGAGTCTCTGAGATTGTTTCAAATTGGTACTTTAATTAAAAATAAAGGCGCGGTTATGTTACAAACAGAATATTGTTCGACAGAAAAGCAGCTGTCTCTGGCTCTCCTTAGCAGAGAAAAGAGGCCGAACCCTCAGGTCTGGCTGTTTATATATCCTCTGCTGGCTCCTCCCTGCGGGCGGCTCTCCAACGTTTTAATGTCCGTTGTTTCGCATATCAGAGGATACAGACATTGTACATTCAATATATATCTAAACACGCCTTTTCTCCTCCTTAACTCTTTCATGACTTTTCACTTAACACATTCTAAACGCTGTAATCAATACTCCAAAAATACAGGAAATACTTCACAGCAGTTTGGTTTCCATCGTTCCGAATGTTGTGACATGCTTCCCACATCTGTAAACAATAACGTACTCAAATAAACTGTACCTTCATTTAATATTCAACAATAATAATATCTCGACGTCTATAGTTGTAGTGTTGAAATCAGTAGGTTTCGGTGTGCAACATCATATCTATCGCTGCCTAAATTCACCTCTATAGGAAATGGTATATTAGCCTCATGCTAAATGCTAACCGGAGATGAAGGATTTTCAGAATAAAGCTTAACAACTGGTTGTGCACAAGAACTTCTGGTTTTTCAGTATAAAACAGCATTTAAACTGACGGTATGTTTAAGGTACTTTATGCCATTAAAAACATTGATTTTAATTTCTAACAGTTCTCTTTTTTGAATAGAGGGTGCCCCGAAGATCCTGACGCGAAGCCTGAAGGGTAAACACACTAGGTTTACTAATCTACCCGCACAATTTGTCTGGTGTCGGAATGTCTCTATGTTAGTACATTGTTAAAAAACAAAACACCATTTAATTTCGGTGTTAAAATGTGTTTGTAACTGCGTTACTGAGCATTGTAACGGGTAATATATTACCCACATATATTACTGTAACTCTGTTACTTTTGTAACGCGTTACACCCAACACTGCTCAGGTGTAACTAAAGTCTGATTTAAGGGTTGTTATATTTCACATCATTCATCAGAATCTGTAAAGTAACTAAAATAAATGTAGTGGAGTAAAATACCAGGTTAACTTTAAAGAAAGCCCTCAGGATTATAAAAGACCCCCATCACCCCAGCCACAAACTGTTCTGTCTGCTGCCGTCTGGCAGGCGTTACCACAGCATCCGGACTAAAACCACCAGACTCAGGGACTTTTTGTCGCTGCTTTTAATTGAACTATTCATATCTTAGACTGCACTGTAACTTTTATCCATGTACTTTTTCTTTTAATGTTTAATTGCACTGTAACTTTTATCCATGTATTTTTTCTTTTAATGTTTATTTTATAGCTTTTCTTTTTAATGACTGATTTTAAATGCCATTTTCTTAATCTCTTTCATTTTTTGTAAAGCACTTTGAATTGCCTTGTGTTGGAAAGTGCTATATAAATAAACTTGCCTTGCCTTGCCTTGCCTTTCGTCCCACAGGCCAGAAGACTATTAACACCTGAACTTTGAAACAACATCCATAACATTCATCTGGCTGCTGCTTAGAAATTATTGATCTAATATATCATATTCCAATCACTTGTATATAGACTCTTATTGCACTATTTCACTTTTTACTATTTTACTTTTTTTCTTTTTGTATTTACTTGCACTATTTTTTCTGTGTATCTGTTTTATTGTGTTGCACTGTTGGAGGAGCCTGTGACCTAAGGGGGGGTAGGACACGTTCGATTTCTGTTTTGGTTACGGTACGTTCACACAGCTGCTTTGGAAAAAGCTTGCCGGCGGGCGTGTCTGAAGCTCGACCAACAACCAATCACATGAATATCCCGCCCCGGACACACAAGCAGCAGTTTGATTGGCTAGAGCTTGTACTGGCATATGATTTGATTGGCTGACGCTTCCACCGAAAGCTTCCGAAGCTTCAAAAGTTGAACATTGCTCAACTTTTGAATCCTGAGATGCCTGGAAATCTCCGCTTTGCTTCTCACAATGCAGTTCGGCGAAAAGTGAGGCAAAGTGACGTCACCCCATTAAAAGTGGACGTACCGTTAGTGTGCCGTCGATGGGATTCATTCCATTTCAAAGTGCTGTTTGACGCTCGGGGTAACTTCGAGCACTGCCACTCCAACATCCAATCACAGAGCTTGAGGACTAATCACGTGGTTTGTCAAGCAAAGCACATGGTGTCGTCCCAAACAATAGCTGAGGATTCTGGGTAGTGTAGTGTTCTGCCATCCTAAACTCCGAAAAAATATTTGTTTCTCAGAATTGAAGGGGAAAAATACAAAAGCATTGTACACAATTTAAACCAATCAATGTTGTGTAATTAACAAGGATAATCTGGTGTTTTTTAGTCGATGAGTAGTGCAGATATCACTGTAAATAAATCGACAGTAAGGAGCATACTTACTTCCGGTTGTAAAATCCCTCCGTTATCCAATGGGAATGGACGCTCTGTCTTTACGTCCCACCAACATGGATGGGTGCGGTGCTTCCATGAGCGTTAAATACCGCCGCCGATGGGAATACATTGCAATCAGTTGAAAGCTCTTTGCGTCCCTTTATGAAGCTGAAGGAGACTCGGCGCGTCCCAACTGCACGCCACGGGACCCTGACCAAACGTCGCTACTGGACGTTCAGGGAGTGAGAGTGTGTTGCTGATGAAGTAACAAACTGACTGTGTGTGTTTGTGTGTGTAGGGAATAGCGGAACTTCATTATGTGCTAGCCCAATGTTAAGCTAGTGATTATGCTCAGTGGTTGGCATGTATTTATGACTTTAAGCTGTTATGGCATTATATCTGGTCTCAATTCAGGCATGGAGTGGAACATTTGAAAAGAGATGAAGATACATGTAGATTTCCAGTGCGCTCATAAAAACGGTGTTATGTTGCCGTAGTGACGGAGGATGGTGCTCTAAAGATGAGAATGCAATGTATTTACAGAAGAAAAGAAGATTAATCATATTTCTTGTTAAAAATTCCTCAGCATATGCCCCCAAATTGAGATTGACTAGAATTTTGGAATGTTTGTGGTAAAACTGAAAAAGGGAGTGTGAATAAAGGAAAGCTTCCACTGAGCTTTATAATCCAGGAACAGAATGCTCTGTCTCATATGCCGTGAATAAATAACACACGCATTCTTAAATCAAGTTCACACACTGCAGGACTCTGCATGACCTCAGATGTGTGAACCCTGCAATTATACGTAAATCAAATCACACCCACTCGACTCGTTAATATGAGACCTGCCCTGACCCATAATTAAATATCTGCTCTGAGCGGCTGCTGGGAGCAGAGACAAAAAAGCTGAGAGCAGGGCGCACCACGGAAGAGAGATCATAAATTATAGAAATAAATAATAATGACACCAGCAGACTGTGGAGAAGACCCTCTAGGTTGGATGGATTCTGTTTTTGGTGTATGTTCCTTCTGTTGATTGCAGATGATCTTCACACCTCGGCTGTGAAAGAAAAACAATGATTAAAAAAAACTCAACAAGGAAAGCATTGCATAAGAGCACAAACAAAAATTAACATAACAGAACAAGCAATCTAAATTTTCAAAGCAAAACTGAGCAGACATTGGCCATTTTTAAACATTAATCTTTTCTTTTTATATGGCTATTCTTGTTTTTGTTTAACCTCTTTAAACACATTTAGGGGTGTAGCCACGCCCACTTCAGCTTTTTGATGTAAAACCCCGAAATTGACTATTTCCACACTAATTGTTGGGGTTCATCATATGCTGTTGCGGTGGCAACACATAATTCGCCTTGAAAAGCGATGTTGTTGTAACCCCTATGTACATGTTCCAATCGGCCTAAAATATCAAATGTTTACCAAGAGCCCACCCTGAAGACATCTCCATTCCAACAGCCCCCCAGCCCAGGATTTAGTGTTGTTGGTTCCGGCAGGCATGACAAATGCCATTTTTCTCCAAGGTCATGTTCATTCAATAATGTAAGCATTAACATTATGTACCTATATGCACTGCTGAAACATTGTTTGGCTAGCAGTAGTTTAAAGTGTGGGGGGACACAGTGCGCTGCTGGACGCTGCTTCCTATTCCTCCCAGTCTCAGTATGGAACACCACTTTCAGTGTGTTTTTGATTAAACAGAAATTAATTAAGGAAGACCCCTCTTGAAGACAAAGCCCTGAGATCAGTTAAAAAACCTTACGGCCCTTATCAGGCGGGTGATTTATGGTTGGTGCAGGTATTAAAAGGAGAATTTAAATGGGCCCATTTGTTTAAATTATCTATATATGGTCATACTGTATACTCCACCCATGGGTGGGTACTTTAGGCTAGGGAAGGCTAAGCCCTTCCCAAATATTTGTGTCACTGCATCCGGTAACACTGGTAACATTAAAATATTATGTATAATGTTTGTGTCTTTGACATTAGCGCTGCTATGCAACCACCTGACGGTGTGCTAGAGCCTGCGCAGGCATGTTTGTGTCAGTCGGATCGTGATATGATTATCACATCACGATCCGACAGTGAAGCCTCGAAAATGGATATACGGAAATGTTTCAAGGCAAACATTAAAACAACCAGTAATCCCGATGCCACGACGGACAAACGCCACTATAAGGTAACAACTAGTAAGCCGGGCCGTGCCGGAGGCAAGCCTGGAGCCGAGCCGGGCAGTGGCCGGAGGCAAGCCGGGCAGTGTGGGGATGTGTAGATATTGCTGAGCCTGGATCTGTATTCGGTTTTCATAATGTTTATAGAGGAGGAAAGTTGACATACAGCTGTACGTTTCTCCAAACATGGTGAAGGTGTTCAGTGCTCCTCTGGAAAGAAAGAGGAAATATGTTTGTAGTCAGTGGCCCTTTCTCATTTAACTAATTTCCCCTCCTCGACTCCTCGACTCCTCGGTCCTCCGTAGTGACCTGGAAATGGATTTCAGCGTGCCATGTTGAAGGACATCTTATTTCTCTAAATGCACAAATGCATATATATATATATAACCATCTTTTGTACTGTCGCAAAAGTATTTTTTTAGCAAAGTTACATTCACAATATCGGTTACAAAAAGACAATATTCAATAAAGACCAATACTGTTCTATAATTGCTTTGTATTTTGCCTAATACGACCAACTGTAACTCCTTAAGCAGATAGGAGGTCTCACAATTATTAGGGATTTAATACTTTATATTCAGTAGTAAACATATTCCCTTCTCACTGGGACATGAAACTTAATTCTGTGTAAAATGTATTGGTTACAACTTCATTGTGTGTGTGTGTGTGTGTGTGTGTGTGTGTGTGTGTGTGTGTGGGAGTGTGTGTGTGTGTGTGTGTGTGTGTGTGTGTGTGTGTGTGTGTGTGTGGTGTGTGTGTGTGTGTGTGTGTGTGTGTGTGTGTGTGTGATTGCTGGACTTAATGACAGCTAATTGGAGTAGCCGGAGAGTTCTTACCGCTGTTTTTTCGGCCGCTTGCTTACGTTGATGACTGGCTCTAATGATGATAATGACATTTGCATTGTAAATGTGCCTCTTCAGCAAACAACAGCATCACGGAAATCATGGGGATAATTGGTGTAGTTTTACTAATATGATGGTGTTATTCAGCCTGCTGGGGAAATAGACTGCGAGTCACACACTGGTTTGTAATGTTCATTACAAAGGCTTAGATGCTGAAGCAGTGATGGCACAGGAGAAAAGGTACTGCAGCAAATATAACTTTACAATGCCATAACACTACGAAAAATGTATATACCTGTCACCACCCGAGAGGCTCAACTGTTTCATTGAATGGGAACATTCTAGATGTCTCATGCATAATATTGCAATAATACAAATAGTCCCAAACTGTTGGACATTCAGTATTTTTTTTTGATTGGTTAGCTGGCTCTGTTGTGATTGGTCAACCGCTTAGAGATGTCCCGCCCCTTAGCTTATCACGTACAATGTGTTGGAGCGCTAGCCAATAGAAAGGTGAGTGTTACATAGTGACAGAATTTAACAAAGTAGTCCAATGGAGAAAAACCTTATTGAATTAAAACTATGAGTAGGATAGAATAGAAATAAACTAGTTGGTTATGTGGCAGTAACAGAGACATTTGAAAAATAATTGCTCCTTCTGAGCGGTGTATTCAAATAATATGCTCCACACACTCATCAAATGTCATTTAGCATTTCGACAAAGTTACCTGACATACACTTAGCTACTGTAGACATGACTGAGTCTTGGACATGTTGATAGCAGGATCTGGGGGTCAGAACACCAACCCTCCAGTTGGTTACACTTATTTCCCCCTGAGCCCCAGCCGCTCCTCCAGCCTGTTACATGTGTGAAAACAAGCTCATAATACCAACATGACATTATGTTGTATTTTTCCAACTATAACCTTTATATAATCTCCAACTAGACATTGTTGACAGTAAAAGTTAACTCAAGCTAAACACTGGTGACTCACAACAGCCAACTTAAAGCCCCCCCCCCATTGGAAGACCCCATATTTATATTCAGACAACATACACCGAGCAGCTGTAATGTGTGAGTGCCTCAGTGTAGGTGTGAGTTAATTTACTTTAATGAGCATTTGTACCAGGGGATGTTCCGACTGCCAAGTGTGTGTATGTGTATGTGTATGTGTGCGTGCGTGCATGCATGTAATATGATATTACATTACATGTCACTTGTTAGACGCTTTTATCCAAAGCGACTTACATACTCAATACTGTGGGCAATCCCCACAGGAGCAATTTGGGGTGAAGTGTCTTGCCCAGGGACACAACGACATGCTGACTGCAGTGGGGTTTGAACCTGTGACCTCCTGATCCGAATACCAACTCACAACCGACTGCACCACAGGCCTCCCTTCCCCTCTCTTCCCTATTCATGCGGAACTTTAATGCTTGATGTCTAGCTGATTACATTAAATGTAAGAAGGATCCACACTCTTCTTATTAGTTTGTAATGCAATGTCCGAAATTCGCACTGGAGTTTGAGATGTCCAGATATTCATACCACGAAGGCATCACGGACAGAATAAGAGATATTAAAGCAGCATGTGTTTATTTCATTTCTCTTGTCCCCCTTTGAGTCCGGCCATTTCCAGCTCAGACGCTTCCAGACTCATAGCAGCAGACTTACTCTGCTCAGGGCTACAAACTTCTGCACAGGTGTCGCATATTAAACCAGCCACAGAGGAGCGTGTGAATATAGAGTTATATTCCTGTTATTTTTGTTTAATAAGCTAGTACATTCAAGTTCTTGCCTCTAAACTCTAATCTGTGTTGCACATTTGATATATTCAGTATAGGTCAGCATTTTTGAAGACTCGATAATCATTTGGAAAATCAAAGACTAATATTATTACCATTACCATTATACTAAAAATGATTTCCAGTCAAAAAAGGGGCAATATTTGGCACTCTGTATGTCGTGGAGAGTTAGAGATAACTCAGTGTTGGCACTAGTTTTGTGTCTATCACTAGATTCACCCAGCTGTGTCGGCCAGAACACCACTTAAAGCCAAAGGTCCAGAATAGAGGAAATGAGGAGCTAAGATGAGGCTTGACTTCTTTACTGATTTAGGCAGACATACAGACATTTGTCTGTGTCTGGTTTTTCCTATAAGGGAAATAAACAAAATACAATCAATATAAGATAACTTATGCATACATAAATAATATACATAATATTGCCAAACCCTATAGAAATAATATTCTAGACAAGCTATAATACAGCATGTCTCCCTTCTCTTATAATCATAAACACTTTAACATTTCCACCTGTAAAAGCGCTCTAATTAAAACAAATTTTAATCCATTATTATTATTATTACTATTATATAATCAGTGGTGTAGTGGGGATTTTTTTACTGGGGGGACGCTATTTTAATTAGGTCATCCCAAACAATGCCACACAAGTGTGCACACGCACAGTGCACTCACAAAACGGGCAGACAGGTCCACAGAAACTACCGGTATGCTTAGTCCTACTTTAGTTATTGTACTGCAAAAAGCAGACGGCGCTGCGCTCAACACACACACGGACTCAAAACCATGGACACACTGGCACATAAGTTACATAAACAATGTATAGGCCTAAATTGCATAAGCTACAGTATTGCAACTAAGCAGACCTCTCTCTCTCTCAATCTATTTAAAACTCATAACAAACAAACAAAATTCCCAAAGTTGTCCTGAAATGAACAAATATAGCCTACTTATGCAAACAACATTGAATCTGGACTTGAAATTATTCTAATTAGGCCTAGCCTACATGCAAATAAGCAGACAGTGCTGCTTTTCACACACACACACACACACACACACACACACACACACACACACACACACACACACACACACACACACACACACACACACACACACACACACACACACACACACACAGCCATGTATACATCGCTTCAGGGGACATTACATTGACTTACATGCATATCCTGGAGACTTACCCTTATCCTAAACCTAACCAAGTCTTCACCCTAAAATTAATTACTCCCCTTATGGGGACCTCCAATGTGTCCCCATAAGGGAGGCGAGTCCCCACACGTGACTGTGTAAACAGATTTAGGTCCCCAGAAGTATAGTAATGCAAGGCCCACACACCACAACACACACACACACACACACACACACCCACACACACACACACACACACACACACACACACACACACACACACACCTTGGGTTTTGAAGACTGATATATCCGAAATGGATGAACAAACTTTGCAGCCCAGCTTCCCAGCTTTGCAGTGTATCTACGGGTATGCCTCTTGTTTCCTCCGCCACATCTCCTCCGTCCATGCATCTGGGAAAGGTGAGCTTGAGCTAGCCAGGGGAACGTTGCTAGTGCAGCTAACGTTGACGTTAGTGCTAGCATTATCTACGTCTTTAGGCGGCTCTTCTGATGATGTATTACTAGTAGTAGCTTCAGTAGTAGTAGTATTCGTTTATTAGTCCCCAAGGGGAAAATGGGTTGCAGCACATCACAGAGGCATTTAAAAAGTTAAGACAATACATCACTGACAACAACATAGACACAGATAAAAACAAACAGACACTTGTAGCTTCAGTGCTGCTAGCCTCTTTCTTCTTGTGAATTATATTATTTTTTAGAAAATAAGTCAAGTAAAACATGTTTGCCTGCCATTATAGAGCTTTTTCGTTAGCGTTCTTGAGGGAAAGAGCTGCCGCAAAATCGGCGGGCGGCGACTGTGACACACAGTGACACAATAGGGTATACTGGGGTAGGCTACAGCCATAGCAAGAAATGGCTTAGCCCCACCATGAAAAATGATGTTAAAGTAAGCAAAATAAAGTCTGCCAACTCGCGCAGAGTAAATTGCACAGACAGCAGTTAGCAGAGGTGGGACCAAGTCATTGTTTTGCAAGTCCGAGTCAAGTCTCAAGTCTTTGCGCTCAAGTCCGAGTCAAGTCTCAAGTCTTTGTTTTGCAAGTCCAAGTCAAGTCTCAAGTCAGGATGGGCAAGTTCAAGTCAAGTCAAGTCCTAAACTTTGACAAAACGAGTCATAAACAAGTCATTATGTGTTTTTCACCAAATGTAATGACATCGATCAACAGAATAATACTTAATAATCAAATTGCTCTTTATTAGTCACATTAATAATTTAATAATCCATTTTCTCTCTGCTGGTAAAGTAACATGTGTTTTTCTAATTTAAGAGGGATCAGTAAGGTAAGGCTACCGTGACGGTTTGATTCAGAAGGAGTTTAATGTATAAGATCCCTGATGTTGAGGTAACCAGAATGTTTATTCCCACTGTGTACAACATGTTGTAAGGGACCCACAATCTATCTGTATGCAAGGGATAATGTGCAGTGAGGCGGTCTCTATGGGGAAAAGAACACCTGTATCTAGATCCCTCTGCAGGTGGTACTTTAAGTATGTTTTGATGCTAATACTTTTACTTGTAACATTTTGAATGCAGGACTTTTTATTGTACAGGGTTCCTGCAGGTTTTGCCAACTCAAATCTAAGACTTTTTAACACATTTTTAAGACCACTTTGAATAGAATTTAAGACCTATTTCACGGCAATAAAGTATGAAGGAAAATGTATATAAAGAAGAAATACGTCCCATAATCACTTACAAAGTAAATGTATTCATGTTCAACATAAGAACAGTGACTGAACACAACAGCGTAACTGTTCTGCCCTCACTGTCGTTATGAGTACAGATATGCAGACAGATAACTCCTCGACAAGTGGCAAGCGTTTATCTTCTTTAATAAGATGTTTACATCCACAAGTCAACAGAGTAAAACTGAAAGAAACACAATATACATTGAAATTAGACACTTAGCTGTGATGCAGACATATATAATACAACGGTTAATTACGTCACAAACATCACAACATATGCATATCAAATGTTTACATGCAAAAGTGCTGTGTAATACACACTACAAAACATGTGCTAACCATACATCAAACATCAATGAATAGCAATCTACTTAAACATTGAAACCTCAAAATAATCGTTGATATCCTCTTAAGAATACGTACAAAAGCCAACAATACTTACAAGCAATGCTTTCAACAACATAGCAAAGAAGGATGGATGCAGATTCAAACAATGATATTTCTCCTCTCTGTCCCCTTTCAACCACGACTCACATGTGGGTATCACTTCCTATGTTTTTAATGTAGGGTCTTTCTCATTGGCTGGTACTAACAAAGAAGAAGAAACAAAAAGCAACAGCACCACCTGCTGGCTGGAGTAAGACAGCGTCTTAGACAGCACACTCCCCGCTTGACATCTATGAGATGTCACAATTACATTTTCTTTTGATTGTTCTTATCATTAGCGTTTGGAAGGAGGAGGACAGTGTCCGTTATGGGCCTCAAGAAAAACCTTGCAGGTTCCTCCAGAGGCAACCTTGACTTCTATCTTCCTGACCTTTCCGTCGTGGCTGGGGAAGGTTTTGACCACCATGCCCATTGGCCATTGATTCCGATGGACCTGACTGTCCTTCAGCAGCACAAGGTCCCCTTCTTGCAGGTTAGGTCTCTCCGATTGCCATTTCCTGCGGCCTTGTAGGGTAGAGAGGTATTGGTTTTTCCAACGATGCCAGAAGGCGTTTGCGAGATGTTGCACCTGCTTCCACTGGCGTTGTAGAGATCACTGTCTTTGAAGTCACCAGGAGGTAATTGATGGAATGCCAACCTTCTGGGTTAGCAGGGTAGCTGGTGTTAAGATGATAGGAAAGCTTGGGTCGGTGGACACTGGGATGAGAGGTCTTGTGTTCACAATGGCTGTCACCTCTGCCAAGAAAGTGGATAGCGCTTCATGGGTCAGCTGCCGGGATGAAATGCCCATAAGCATTGAGTTGAGTATACGTCTTGTCACGCCGATCATGCGCTCCCAGCTACCACCCATGTGTGAAGCGTGAGGTGGGTTAAACACCCATGTGCATCCTTTGTCACTCAAGAAGTCTTGTATCGCCTGGTTGTTGCAGTGTCTTGAGTCGATACCAAGCTCTTTACATGCGCCGAGGAAGTTGGTCCCACAGTCAGACCTCAACTGCTTTACTGGGCCACGGATGGAGATGAATCGCCGCAACGCGTTGATGAAACTGGAAGACTCCATTGACTCGATCACTTCAATGTGTATGGCTCTGACACTCATACAGCTAAAAATGACTGCCCACCGTTTACTGTTGGCGCAGCCTCCACGAGTACGTCGAGCAGTTACTGTCCAAGGCCCGAAAACATCTACTCCAACGTAGGAGAATGGTGGGCTGGTGCTTAGGCGCTCCGTGGGAAGGTCAGCCATCTTCTGTGTTTCGGTTTTCCATCGAAGCTTGCGACAGGTCACACAGCTGTGAATTATGGAACTTATACTCCGCTTTCCGCCAATAACCCATAGGCCAGCTGACCTCACCGCACCCTCTGTGAAGTGGCGCCCTTGATGCTGGACTTGTTGGTGGTAGTGTCTGATAAGTAGAGTAGTAAGGTGTTGACCATGAGGAATGATGAGTGGGTTTCTCTCGTCACTTACAATATCAGCTTTTGACAAACGACCACCGACTCTGAGGCAACCTGCATCGTCCATGTAAGGAGACAACCTTGTGAGCTGGCTTTGTTTGGGGATTTATTTTCCTGCTTGTATGCATGCAAACACATCGGGGAAGGCCTTGCATTGAAGACTGCGTATGATGATTTCCTTGGCCCTGGCGAGATATTCTGGGCAGAGACCTTTGCATATGTGCCAACCCTGACATTTGCTCTTATTTCTTTCTCGCTTGAAATACCTGGCTATGTGGATCAGTCTTGCTATAGTTCTCACAAGCGATCTCCAGGTTGAGAATGATTTGAAACGACTCGGATCCAAGGGAGACTCCACAACCCGAGTGGCACAAGACGTCACGGGAGGACGGATGTCGGGGTCAGACTCTGGGTTCACCAGGTCAAAGGATGGTTCGGTATCTCCCTCCTTCTGTTTTGGCTTCAACAGGAAGTCCGGACCCTTTAGCCACATGCTGGGCATCAAGGCTTTTGTAGGAATAGACCTTGAACCAATGTCGGCCGGGTTTGCGTCTGTGGGAACATAGCTCCATTGTTCTGGTAGGGATGATTTTCTGATTCTCTGCACGCGGTTGCTTACGTAGACATAGAACCTTCTGGATTAATTGCGAATGTAACCAAGGACAACTTTACTGTCGGTGAAGAACCGCAGAGAATGAAACTGGACATCCATCTCCTCTGAAAAGCATGTCTGCAATTTTCCACCGCCAAAACAGCCCCACAAAGTTCGAGTCTGGGATAGTCACCTCTGGTTGCGGCGCAAGCTTAGCCTTGCCGAACAGAAATCCAAGTTTACTTTTGCCTTCTGCATCTGATACTTTAATGTAGGCTACAGCTGCTATGGCTTTTGTAGAGGCGTCGCAGAAAATGCAAAGCTCCCTGTGTGCTGAACTGCTCAGGGGGATGGCAGTGTATGTCCTTGGAATGCGGACGTGTTCCAGATCTTTGATAGAGTCTTTCCACTCACACCAGTCTTTAAGCTTCTTTTCAGGAAGGGGTTCGTCCCACTTGCAGGCCTCCGTTGTAAGCTCTCTTAGCAGGGCTCTACCTTTAATGCTGACTGGAGCTGCAAAACCAAGCGGGTCGTAGAGGCTATTTATGGTCGATAACACCCCTCTGCGAGTGTAAGGTTTCTCTGCCCTGGACACCTGGAAGGTGAACTCGTCAGTTGTAACGTCCCAGCTTATTCCTAGACTTCGTAACATGGGTGGAAAGTCTGCTCCAAGATCGAGGTCTTTTAAGCCTTTTGCAAGATCCTCTTTTGGAAAGGCTTTCATCACTTCGATGCTGTTAGAAGCTATCTTGTGCAGCTTTAAGTTGGATGCAGCTAGCGTTTCTTGGGCCGCCTTGAGAGCTGCAACGGCCTCATTTTCCGATGGAAATTAGATGAGACCATCGTCAACATAGAAGTGACGCTCAACTAGGTGTTTCGATTGAAAGTCACTTCCTTCTTGGTCTTTGGATGCCTTTCTGAGCGCGTAGTTCGCCACGGCAGGTGATGGACTGTTCCCGAAGACGTGCACTCTCATGCGATACTCCACTATGGGTTGCTCCAAGTCGTTGTTCCGGTGCCAAAGGAAGCGTAAGAAGTTTCTGTGATCTTCTCGTACCAAGAAGCAATGGAACATCTGCTTGATGTCTGTAGTTACTGCCACTCGCTCTTCGCGGAACCGCATAAGGACACCCAGCAGGCTGTTGTTGAGATTAGGGCCTGTGAGAAGGACATCATTTAAAGACACTCCGTGGTGTTGAGCGCTCGAGTCAAAGACCACCCTGATTTGTTCTGGCTTATGAGGGTGATAAACCCCAAAGAAGGGAAGATACCAGCATTCCTCATATTCTTTGAGTGGGGGTGCCGGTTCTGCATGACCGCTGACAAATATATTTTCCATAAAGTCCACAAAGTGTTGTCTTGTTTCAGGTCGCTTCTTCAGGGTGCGACAAACTGAGGAGAGGCGTTGACTTGCTTGCTGTTTGTTGTTGGGGAGACGTGGTCTTGGAGAGCGGAAGGGCAACGGAGCCACCCAGCTGTTTGAGTCATCTTGGTAAACTTCCTTCTCCATTATCTGCAGGAAGGTTCTTTCTTCTATGGAGTAGGCAGGTTTCTCGTATGCGCTGGTAGACTGAAAGACTGTATCTCCCATGGTGTCTGCCTTAGAGTCCATCCTGTCGTGGTCATGGCAATCAAAACGTTCCTTTACCTGCATGCTGTTTTGACATGTAAGGAAGTAGCTTGGTCTTCCATTTTCCAAGATGTTTGTCTTGAGAACATTTACATGTCCGGGGTTGTGAGCCCCGCCAAGACAGACATCGCCAACAATAACCCACCCCAGAGCTAACTTCTGTGCGAATGGAGCATTTAGGGGCCCGTTGCGCTGCTCGAGCACCTTGTGGGTCTGAATAACATCTCTTCCAAGTAGCAACAGAATATCAGCCTTTGGATCGAGTGCTGGGATCTCTGTAGCAACGTCCTTGAGATGTGGATGATAGTGAGCGGCTTCAGGAGTTGGTATTTCGTTTTGATTGTCAGGAAGCATGTCACATTCGATAAGCGTGGGCAAAGCCAGACTGGATTGGCCATCTGCTGATTCCACTATGAAATGACTTGCTCTTCTCCCAGTCACCTTTGAAACACCTGCACACGTCTTAAGAGTGTATGGAGAAGAGTTTCTGTCGATCCCAAAGATATCGAAGAAGGAAGATCTAGCCAGAGACCTGTTGCTCTGATCGTCCAAGATAGCATAAGCTCTGAGTCGCTTGTCATAGTGATCCTGTGGATAGATATCAACGAGGCAAATCTTGGCACATGATTGTCCACCGATCTTATTTCCACACACCTGTGTGCATGTAGAGATGGCAATGGGTGAAGCTGAGCCTTGCTCCCCGCCGTGATCAAAGGCAGGTCCTGCAAACCTGTGTGTCACCCATGGTGCGGACCAGCGTGAAGAGCACTGATATATGAGTTACTTCACATTCTGAACAGTGGATTTCCATCTTACAGTTATTTGCTTGATGGGTGGAAGAAGCACAGCATCGGAAACATATCTGATTTTGTCTCAGATAAGCCTTCCGTTCTTCCAGAGACTTCTCCGGAATAACCTGCATTTTTTGAGTGGATGAGGTTTTTTGTGGATGGGACACTCTTTGCTTGGGTCTGTAATGGTTTTTTCAGCACTTGGCGTTTGTTCGGAGCTAACCACTTCTGTTCTGTGGACTGTGATAGGCATTTTTGATTTGTCGTGTTTTTCCAGATGCTTGTCTGCTTTGAAGGTCGTGAAGGTGGGTGGAACCATAGACATGAAACTGGGGTCATTTCTCATTTTGGCCTCATCTTTAATGAAGGTGGCAAAGACCGAAAATGGAGGGAATGACACAGAATAATCGCGTTTGTATCTGGTTCCGTGCGTCATCCATTTCTCTTGCAGGCCAAATGAAAGTGTATCCACTATGGGATGGATTCCACGTGCCGTGTCGAGGTACAGCAATCCTGGTATGTGTCCTTCGCTCTTAGCAGAGTCAATCTCTAACAGTAGGTTGTGAAGTTAAAACTTCTTTGCAGCAATGTTGAGCCAATCATGAAATGAGTGAAACTGGATTCGCCTGTCAATACACTGATATTTATTGAGAGCCTCAGCGGCCGGAGAGTTCACAGCATATCACAGTTCTCCTGTAAGATACCAGCAAACTCTGAAGCCTAAAAACGCCAAGAACCCAACTATACAGACAAGAAGAGGAGGGCCCTAAAACACGCGGGTTTTCCTTTAATGCATGCCAGATGTCGAGACAAAGACTCGTTGCATTGTAACCCCACATGGGCCAAGCTTCTCCCCCACAAGACATCAGATGACCTCTTGACCTGTGTCTTCCTGAGAAGCTATGGATCACATTACAGGCAGGAATACACTTTAACCATTAAACAGATTCCCGAGGACAGTTCACTAAACTCTATATACTTTAACAAGACCAAAATATTCCTTTACAGATCCACCCTTTTATCAATTTATGATAATCAATTAACATTAGTCTAAAGAATATTTCAGTCAATACTTAAGTCAATAAGCATCTTCAGAGTTGTGTGGGCTCACTCACATTAATTACATCAAAAGTAGAACAAGATTGAAAACACTTCAATCACCATGACAAGATACAATCAATCATAATAAAATCATCTCTCTTCAGTGTTTGGCATCATTTGTCAAAAAGCACAATAATAAACACGTGAAATACAACAATATTATAGCAAAATATATGTTTCAAAAATAAGATATTTTATCATTTATCCCTCAGTTAATCTCATTCATCAAACACAAATTCTAAATCAGCTTACATCTCAAAGATTTACTTTAAGGCAATTACTTATTAAAAACACAATTAGAATTTAGGATTTATAATAAATCCAATTGAGGTATAAATCAGAATCATGAGATATCCAGCTAAGGTTCCTAGTTAAGGTATAAATTCACAGTGATGAATCGATCAATCTGTAATCTGTAAAGTTACAGTGTCCTCAATCTTTAACATTACTTTACGTTTACTTCATTACGCTTTATTCAAGAGTAAAGCATGATATTTAATTAATTACATTACTTCAACTATCAATCATTATGTCATTTCAAAATCTGAAGGGAAAGCTAAACAATTCTCAAAATGTTTAACAATCTGAAAAGGAAGAATCAAACATTTTATTGTATAACGACCTGAAAAAGAAAAATCAAAACATCTGTTCTTTATTCAGAGCATCAACTGTAATCAATATCAAAACATCTGTTTTACCTGGTAATGATTAGGGATAGTAACATTGTCTGTTATAATATTAGAAATATCTTATTGTTCAATACCTTATAAATCTGAAAATATCAATTAATTAATTAGTTTAGTGTGAAAGTGTAATCTGATAAAATATATTTATCACCACTATTTAACACATATCTGTTCATTGGGAATACAAAAACAATCATTAATTGTACATCTGTAATCATCTGGTCATTCAATTCAAATGTTATCTTTGTACGAGAGCCAGAAGACATGTTTTCCTCCTCTCTTTATGACACAGAATGTCTGGTGTGTAAAGGCATCCTGATACTGTAGATTAGCACTGAGGTGCTGATTGGCTCAAAACTCTTCTTCATCAGAGCGCCATAACTCAATTATCTGTAGATTAGCACTGAGGTGCTGATTGGCTCAAAACTCTTCTTCATCAGAGCGCCATATCTCAATCCCCCCCAATTGCTCTGCTTTTGTGGCTCAATTCAGTGAGCACTTTATGATCTCCCAGTGAAACAGAGGCTCATCTGCCTGCATTCCTTCTGCTATCTGCTTGAGAGCAGTGCACCTGCCTATTCCAAGTGGCACATCCAGATGCCCCCCCCTGTGATGGGAGAGGTTATGAAAACATCTGCTCCTCCAAGAAACATGAAAACCTTGTATGACAACCTCTGAAGCCATCGCTCGTCCTGCGAGCGAAAATGAAGAAGCATCCCATCTCATCAGAAAGTTGAAGATTAGAATCCTCTCATCTCGAACGACCTCCTTGCCCGTGGATAAGTTGCTCTCTGCAGCCGCAGAGTGTGATCCTCTCTCTCTGACCCTTGGCCTTCAGAGCTCTCCTAGTTATTGGGTTAACACTTGATAGGGATGTTTTCCTGAGTGCAGACAACTCAAGGTAATGGATTAGCACATTATCATTCAATTACAAAAATAGGATAGGCCCCCTCAGAATGATTTGGGAGCCTTCCTGAGACATGCACATTATAAATGTAAGGTTTGTGTTAGTCATTTAACATGCAAGAATCATATACTCATCAGTCCAAAGCAGATAAATGTTATTTTAAGTTAAATGTGAGCTAGTCCCTGTGGAATAACCCTTTCTCAATGATTGTAGATGTTATATTCATTCACCATTTACCGTTTGATCAAGGATTAGTTTATCAGAAGTACATTTCCTCTTCCATAAAACATAGGTTTGAGAAATGAATGTTCCAATATGAAATCAATTGCTCAATTTCTCAATATAATTTGACTCTTCCCTCCCTTTTCTTACATATTGTCATATATGAAATAATAACTTAGGAGTCTATCTAAGCATGGTATTGTATATAAGCTATTAATCGAGAAAACTCAGAGTCAGTATGCAACTCGCAAATATCTCTCCTCCTTCCTATCCCTCTTTACTCACTTTCCCATCTCTTTCTCTCTTATTTCTGTTAGATATGAAGGAAAAAACATACAAGTCCATGTAAGCATCTGAGTTACCACCGTTCCCAAACGGTGTGCCGTGAGGCAAGTCCGGGTGTGCCGTGGGATTTTGTGACAACCATACATTATTTTTTCAATATACAACTACACAAAAATAATCATTTATTCTTCAATTTACTATATCAGTACTTTGTAGGTTTATGTACGTAATCTGCGCGACTTGCGCGTCCACATCTCCACGTGCAGTGCTGCATAAACATGGCTGAGTCAGCGATAACTATCGAGGGGTGGAGGTATGCCCATTATTTTTATATCACGCAGTCTATTCTTCTTCTCTGTCTTCCGGTTGTTGCCTGTATTAAATGACAAATACACACTACCGCCATGGATTTGATATGAACGAGGCGGCAGTTAGCAGCTAGCGGCTAGCTAGTAATGATCTAGTGATATCGGTAATATTAACTCCATTTAATACAACATTTACGGTACAAGATTCAATCATACAGCCCATGTAGTATGACAATGAATTACAGCAAACATGTGCAATATATCCATTATTACAGCTCCGTGGGATGGCAGTAAGACGATATGGATCCGTTCCCATTGTGCATCCATGGGTAAAGATAAACGCAACTCACATTGGTTCCTCATACAGCATCTCTGTAAACTACGTGTATTCACTGAATTTCACTCTCTGCCTTTAACGCTCGTTGTAGCTCCAAAAGCTCCAGCCAGAGCCTGGCTCCAGCACCCTCCCTGTGAGCACAGTGTGCTCTGATTGGTCGGGACACGTAACATGAACGTGTCGGGCTGCGCGGTCCCGTGGATTAGATGCGCGTTCATAATGCAGAGGGAAATAACTCTCAGAATAACGTTATTAGCAAATGTTTTACAACTTGAGGAACGAATGTTTTTTAATAAGGGCTGGCGAGTGTTCATACTGGGTAGTTTATTTAGTTAAAACAATTATCCAACGAGTTACAGACCACTCTTTCCCCATGTAAATCAATGGGAAAAGTGTTTTCGGGCCTGGCAACCAAACCGGAAGTGTAGTACCGCCGTTTGGCCAGCACGAATATTTTCATCTGAGTCCGGCGCACTACCTGGGGGCTTGACTACCGCCGCCTGCTGGTAAGGAAAGTTATTGCCACTCACGCATGCGCAGTTTGTACGTGCTCGGCGAGGAAAGTAACGAGTAAAGTAACGAGTTACTTTATGTAGATAGTAACGAAGTAGTGTAATATATTACATTTTTTAAAGTAATACATTTATAATTTGTAGTTCCGGACCATGGACAATGCAGCTTCCTTGCATTGACAGTTGTCTGTGCTGAATTTCTGCTGAGTTTCTTTTGCCTCATTTTCTATTTTGTGACCTGTTTGGTGTAAATGAGTGTGTTGCTGCTTTGATGAAGCCTAATTTGATAAAGTATCAAATTAATTTCGGAAATATTTCGTAATATAGTTGTCTTTGTCACATTTTATTTGGCATTAGTAAATAATTATGCACATTTACAGATACTTTACATAATATGAGTGATAACACGTGTTATCAGGGCTATCTTTTCACAATAGGTGTGCCTTGAGATTTTTTTACTTGTCCTTTGGTGTGCCTTGGGCACAACAAAGTTTGGGAACCACTGGCATAAATGATAGTGGGCGTCTGAGGGTGTCATTACTGAGAAATGTCAAAGAAATTCAAAACCTTACATTTTAAAACAGGTTTGCATTACTCCACTTAAGGTGACGTTATCATTGGAAACAATAAAAACGAACTATTTTGATGTAGAATTTATAAATTGAATCGTTAGAGCAGAACAAAATGGTTGTATTGTAGCCTGAGTTCCGTGCAGCCTCTAGTTTCAACAGGTGGAAACATGGTCCATATAATGTGAATACATGCAGAAGTAGAGAGTAAGAGGCCCCTGACATCAGGTCTATTTGTTAAAATAGTAGGGGCTCTTCACTCTGCATAGCAGTATGAATAGCCTTAAAAAAACAAACAACCCACTCCGTGGTAACGAGAGTCATATTTCTGACCCATATGCCCTAAGTGAAGCCGTTAGTCTCATCTAACTGACCCAAGGGTTGGTGCTGGTGTGACAGTTCCAAGTGTTCCAGCTTCCAGTTCATGGCTCGGTGGGGGGGAGCAGACCCACGTGAGACAGTGTCAATGGCTGTATTGTTCAGTGTGAGGAGCGTCATTCTCTCTGGGAGCAGGAAATGGTGTCCATTCTCGGACCAAACCATTAATGTCATGTAGAGCAGCCATAGCATCTCTGTGACTGCACTCAGCCGGACTGTAGCAGGGTAGAACTGGGTGACTCTTAGTGAAGCTGTCCAACGCCATTAGACAAAATGGAACCACGTGCTAACAAAAAGGACACAGGGTCATCAAGTCTCTCTTTACCATTGGCCTAATCATAAACAAATTAGTGGGAAAAATGTGGAACACTAATCCATCATGTGGAATGTTGAGTTAATTTAAATAATTACTTATGGGTTGAAATCAAATTAACATTAACATTAGAACCAAAGTCAGTTAACAAATTTGACTTGCACAGATCAGTAATCAATACACCATTTTTTTTTCTCAGCTCCGTGATGAAAACAATAACAGGCAGGGATGCAAAGTTGTCATCAATAAAATATTATTGGGGTATGGACAGGGTTGCTAACTTTGGGTACCTGGCTGGAGTGAGATTTTGATATCATGGGTTTAATTACACACATGCGCACGAAGTGACTGCTATCGTGTCCGTAGCGGGACCTTAGCATATATTTAGGATATATATATATAATATATATATACAAATACACAATATTGGACACAGACTATAAAGGGCACACAGTTTCATTAAATAATGAAAGTCAAACACATGTTTGTTTCCACTGTTTTATTGTGTGCCTGTCGCGATAAGCAACTTATTGACTTATCGGCTCCCGAGTATTTGCGATATTTGCGTTGGGTAATCTATGGTAGGGCTAACCCATACAGTGGTGGGGCTCAAATCAGTATTTGAAATGTAATTACATACACGCTATATCGCCCCCTTGTCAGTGAAACGCCACGCGTGAGGTTTAGAATATTTCCCTGTCTCAATCCTAATTGAACTGTATGAAATTAAAATAAAATAAAAACATTTGTCTTGTAGTAAATAAAAAGGCGACCTGGAGCCAATCCTGCCATTTCCTCACAAGTGAAAGAGTTCACATGCTGAAAACCCAACCCCCGCAGGGGATCTGGGGGGATTCTCCCCCAGGAGATTTTTGAAATACTAACATAAAATACACATTCTCTCTTGAGATGAAAAAAATAAATCCATCTATTACTGCACGACATATTTAAATGAAGCTGAAACTGCTGCTCCTCCCATAGGGAAGAGGCTGTGTGAATTACTTCGAATTACTTTGAAATTACCCCATTGTTCTTTGTGTCAAAATGGAAGGTTTCTGGCTAACGTTAGCTTAGGTACTCAGATCTTGTTCTTGAGTACAAGTAGAAGTACCAGAGTGTAGGAATACTAAGTTACAGTAAAAGTACTGCATTCAAAATGTTACTCAAGTAAAAGTATAAAAGTATTGTCATCAAAATATAGTGAAAATAGCGACAGTAAAAGTAGTCGTTGTGCAGATTGGTTTATTTCAGAATAATATATATGATATGTTTTATAATGATTGATCATTAAAGTGTTCTCAAAGCTGGTAAAGGTGCAGCTAGTTTGAATGACTTTGTATACTGCAGGGTAGCTGGTGGATTTACTCCAGGTGGAACTAAAATCTGATTCAACACTTGGTTATATTTCACATCATTCATCCACATCTGAAAGTAACTAAAGGTATTAAATACATGTAGTGGAGTAAAAGTACACCATTTACCACTGAACTGTAGTGGAGTAGAAAAATAAAGCAGCAAAACATTTTAGATACTCAAATAAAGTACCTAAAAGAGCCTTCTTTCCACCTTTCTTAAGCTCCTTTTGTTCTTTGGTTTTAGCGCCTGGCCGACGCGCTCACACATCACTCAGAGTCACCTTTCTTTTGGTATATTTATTTCCAAGTTATCCTTCTCTGCAGTGCAATGCAGCGGTCAAAAAACCGTGTGGCTTCACAACCAAACTAGAACACAGAGTATCATCAGCAGGATTCTTTTAACCAGCTGAGGCAATCGCAGCACCAATCAGCCGCTCCGCCCAGCCGTGGCTGCGGATCATGATCACTTGACACCAATCAATTATACTCCATTACATACATTAAATGATTAAATAATACAAATAATAAATCAACGTTTTGGCTCCTACACTCCGGCCCCTAATTGTTATGGAATCACACATGACAATTACTAATAAACATAAAATGGAGAGCCAATACAAAACATTTGTTCAGGGCTTCTGACCCTTTGTAGGGCGAATGTGTATTAACACATGAGTCCGTGTGTGTAAATGTGCTTGTGTGGTGCAAGAGGGGAAGGGGGCTAGAGCTCATTTTGGGACTCGACCAGCAGTAACAGCTTTGTGATGGGTCGACAGAGTGTGCTGGTTTTTGTCTGTACTTCCACTTGTCGTACAAAACCTCTCAAGTCTGGCAAGACTTGCGTTATTCGTCCCATGAGCCAGGAATTTCTTGGAGCATTTTCGTCGACGATAAGGACAATGTCCCCTGTTGCGAAATTCCTCCTTTTCCTGTTCCACTTTTGCCTTATTTGGAGTTCCGGTAGGTATTCCTTGGTCCATCGCTTCCAAAATAAGTTGGCCATGTACTGAATTTGGCGCCATCTTCTCTTCCCGTGGCAGTCGCTCGGATTGAAGACACCAGGCGGAAGAAATGGTTTTGATTTGAGCAGCAAAAAGTGATTTGGAGTGAGGGGCTCTAAATCTCCAGGGTCGTTGGAAACAGTCGTTATGGGTCGATCATTTATGATCGCCTCCACTTCGCAGAAAAGTGTGGCAAGTCCTTCCTCGTCAAGCTTCTGTTCTTGCGTGAGGGCACTGAGAATGCGTCTGACGGTTCTGATTTGTCTTTCCCAGATTCCTCCGTGGTGGGAGCCTGCTGGTGGGTTAAATATCCACTTTACTTCCCCTTTAAGAAGCTTGTTCTGGATTTGTGTGTGGTTTAACTCTTGTATTGCTTCTTTTAGTTCACGTTCAGCTCTAACCAAATTGGTTCCGTTGTCTGACCTCATGACCTTGACAGGGCCTCTTCTTGCAATAAATCTCCTGATGGCATTAATGCAAGAGTCAGTGTTGAGACTGTGTGCAAGTTCAAGGTGAACTGCTCTGATGTTTAGACAGGTAAAAATTACACCGTATCTTTTAACTGTGGCTCTTCTCTGTTTCAACTCAAATGGGCCAAAGAAATCCACGCCCACGTTTGTGAAGGGCGGATCATCAGGGGTAACTCTTTCTTCCGGCAAGTCTGCCATGAATTGCTGACTTTTTACACCACTGAGTTTCCTGCAGGTTACACATTTAGAGAGGATTTTTCGGATTGCAGAATTTCCTCCAGGAATCCAATATTTCTGCCTTAAACCTGACAGAGTAGGACTCCTTCCACTGTGCCCTATGTTCTCATGGACATGTCTGATGAGGAGTTGAGTCACATGATTGTTTGCAGGTAAGATAATTGGGCTTTTGGCTTCGGCTGGCATTGCGGATTTCGATAACCTTCCGCCAACTTTTACCAAGTTGTTCTGCAGAATGGGTGCCAGTTTGTGAAGATGACTGCTCCTTTTGACTGCAAGTCCTTTCTTTAGCGCAGTTATCTCATCCTTAAATGAAGCGGACTGACAAAACTGAATTATGGCAGCTTCCGCTTCCTCCAAGTTTTCAACAGTGAGAGGTCCTTTTTCATGTTTTGCTCTCTTTTCCTTCAAATCCATTTTTGCCCTCGCCATCAGAGCGGATTTTATGCGTAGCATCCAGGCCACAGCTTTTTTCAGGCGATGCCAGTGGGAATAGTAAGTGAGCAACTTGTTCACTGTACTAGAGCTTTCTTCCATGGGGTTGAGACTTACGGCAAAAACTTTGACTTCAGGGTCGCTGGCTGTTAGAGTCAAATCTGGAGATTTAGGCCACTGATGCTTAGGGAGACTAAGGAACTCTGGTCCCCTTAACCAGGTTTCATCTCTCAGAAAGCGACTTACAGAGATTCCCCTTGATACACAGTCAGCTGGATTCAGGCAACCATTAACATACCTCCATTGGGAAGTCTCTGAAGCAGATCGAATGACTGCGACTCTGTTGGCGACGAAGGTGTGGAATCTTGTAGTTTCATTTTGTATGTACTTCAACACAGATGTGCTGTCAGTCCAAAACACGGATGGCTGGAGTTTAAGCTCCAACTCTTCCTGTAACATTCGGTCCATCCGGACGGCTACAGTGGCAGCGGTAAGCTCCATTCTTGGGATGGTCACAGGTTTGAGTGGAACTACTCTGGCCTTACCCATGATAAAGGAACAATGAACTGCGTTTGCTTTGTTCATCAGGCGAAGGTAAGATACTGTTCCGTAACCACTTTCACTAGCATCTCCAAAGTGGTGAAGCTGAGCTGAGACTGGATCTCCAAAGTTGAGTGGTGTGATGCATCTTTTGACTTTGAAGTCTCTCAGTAATTGCAAGTGGTGTAGCCAGCTCAACCACTGTTCCTTACATTCTTCAGGAATATTTTCGTCCCATCCTAGCCTTATTCCTGTTAATGTTTGCAAGATTTGCTTTGCAGGGAGGATCACAGGGGACAACATACCCAGCGGATCAAATATAGAGCTCACTACTGACAGAATACCTCTCCTGGTAAGTGGTTTATCCTGAGGAGTACATTTGAAATGGAATGAGTCAGTTTCCGTGCACCACTGAACTCCGAGAGCTCTTTCAACAGGTAGGGTACTTTTATCCAGATCCAGATCCTTGATTTCCTTTGATCTACTTTCCTCAGGTATTGTTTGTAGTAGAGTTCTGCTGTTGCTTACCCATTTGTTTAACTTGAAACCACCCTTACTGCACAGGGTTTTAAGTTCGTGAGCGATTATCACTGCCTTCCTCTCGTCTTCCATTGATTTTAGGCAATCGTCCACATAAAAATTTCTTAGCATCGAAGAGACAGCCTCTGGGCTAAAGTCATCCACATTGTCTCTTGCACACTGTTGTAGGGCAAAGTTGGCACAACTAGGCGAGGATGTTGCTCCAAAGATGTGTACAACCATTTGGTACTCTTCTAGCTCACTACTGAGATCTCCATCGGGCCACCACAAGAATGTGAGAAGATCTGAGTCTTCCTCTGGCACCTTGACCTGATGGAACATGGCTTCAATATCTGCCATGAATGCAATGTTCTTCTGCCGGAATCTTGTAAGGACACCAATAAGACTGTTGGTTAAATCTGGGCCTTGGAGAAGACGTGCATTCAGAGATGTGCCCTGGTAAATTGCACCGCAATCAAAAACCACCCTCAGTTTACGCTTTTTTGGATGGTACACGCCGTGGTGTGGAATATACCAGCTCCTTTTGCTTTGATTTGCCTTGTCTTTTTGTTCAGGTGTCATTCTGATGGCAAAACCTTTATCAACAACATCCGCCATGAACTCTTTGTACTCCTTGTAGAATTTGTTGTTTTGTTGGAATTTTCTTTTTAGGTTCAAAGTTCTTTGTTCAGCAACACGTCTATTATTGGGAAAATCAAGTCCTTTTTCCTTTAATGGCAGTCCAATACTGTAGTGTCCGTCTACTAACTTGACAGAATTAGAGACACTTTCCATGAACTTGTGATCCTCTCTTGACATTTCCAGACGCTCCTTGTGTTGATGTTCTGGAAAGTCCAGCTTCACTTGCTGCTTCAACAATTCCTCGATTTCCACAACAGAAATTCTGTTTGCTGTAACGACTGGCTTAATCCAACGAGTCGTATCTGACCTTCCTAGAGGTCCATTTATTGTCCAACCTAAAATGGTCTTAACAGCGTACGGGCCATTCCCTTGGCTGTTTATGACTTTGCATGGCTCTAGAGCTTTTGGCACGTTGCACCCAATTAGCAAGCCAACCTCTGCATCAATTTGTGGTATATTGACCTCTTTCAGGTATTCCCATTGTCCCACATCCTCCTGAGAGGGAATATTTGCCTTTCGTACTGGTATTTTGTTTTGTGAATAAACAGGTGGAAGTGCTACATACTGGTTACTTTCTAGACCACATATTTCAAGGTCACATGCAACAGATGTTTTAACTGACTCCTCTTTATTCATTGTTCGTAAGAGTATCTTCGTGTTTGCGTCCAGTCACTTGAAGCTGCTGTAGAATGGACTCTGTGCAAAAGGTAGCCGTACTACCTGGGTCCAGAAAGGCGTATGTTGTTATGATGGTATTACCCTGTTTTGTTTTCACCTTCACAGGAACGATAGCCAGGGTGCCTTCAGGCTCACCGGCCCCAATATCCTCCTCCCGTGAATCATCTTTATCCATATCCACTAAAGCATTTGCAACAGTCTTTACCTTTCCTTTGCCCGACTCGATATTACTGAAATGCAACAGAGTGGGGTGTGTGAGATTGCACTCTTTGCAGGTATGTCTTTGTTTGCATCCTTTACTCATGTGGCCCTTTTCTAAACATCCAAAGCAAAGTCCTTTGCTTCTGAGGAATTCCAACTTCTCTTTGTGGGTGTTTTTGAGAATCTGATTGCAAGCAGAAAGATGGTGTTCTCCTTTACAGTAGATGCATCGGTTTGATTGGGATGTGTCACTGTGTCGGTTACAGTTTTCTTTCTGAGGTAATGGGGATACACTAGTGGCAAAACCACTTTTATATAACTCTGGAGATCTCGGTTTGAACCTTGCGCTGGGAGTAGCAGGAACGAATGTGTAGCTTGTCTTTGCTGATGTATTTGGAATTTCCTTTAAGTTTCCGAACACTGGATGAGAAAGGATTCTAGCATGATGGTCGACAAACTTCACTAGATCTTCAAACTTAACTCTTCTGTTGTTTCCATCTTGTATGTTACAAGCTTTAGCTCTCCAGTTTTCTCTAAGCTTATATGGGAGTTTAGAAAGAACAGCTCGCATGTTGATTGGGTGATCCATTTCCTCCATGTATTCCACACTATCCATTGTATTGAGACATCCATTCAGAAACACAGCAAAGGTTTTTAAAGCTTGTGGATCCTCAGGTTTAATAGATGGCCAATTGAGAGCCTTGTCGATGTAGGCTGTCGCGATAAGATATTCATCTCCATAATGATGCTTCAACAACCTTTTTGCTTCCGTGTATCCTTTGTCAGATTGTATATATTGGCAACTGCGCACAAGCTCTCTTGGTTGGCTAATAGTGCATTGCTCCAAGAAGTAAAGCCTGTCCTTACTGATTTCTGTTTTCTCTTCAATACCATGCTCAAATGCTCTTATGAAGGACCGATAGTCCAAAGGGTTTCCGTTGAAGGTAGGAATGCTGAGCGGGGGTAATGAAGAAAGTTTCTGCTGCTTTACCATTGTTTCTGTTATTATGGTCTGTTTTTCCATGATGCTTATTAAGCCGTTCATATTGCCCTCTCCCTTGCTAGAAGACGTGCTGGATGAAGTTGAACTTTCAGGACGTTGTGGTATGAATTGTGTTTCACTATTAACGGCATTTGCAGTTTTATTGATGTTTGGTGTATGCTTGTTAGCATTCAAATGAGCATTTTCTTGCTCTAATGCTGTACTCACAAACAGTGAGTGATCCAAATATTCATTCATTCTGTCTCCTGCTTGGTACATGCCTTCATGAGAATCCTCCATTCCTTTGATTACACTTAATTTTGCAGTGTTTGCTGCAATATCTGTTTCAAGTTCCAGCTGTTCCTTTCTTTCCTTCAAACCGGCTTCCTCCCTTTCCAGTGCTTGCTTCTGAGTCAGCCTAGCAGCTCGTGCTAACAATTCTGCATTTCTATTTTCCAACTTTATTTTAGCAGATGTGATAGAAGACCGAGAGGATCTCCTTGAACTTTGTGAATGAACACTCTTTACGTTTGAAATACTGTCCCGAGGTGCAACACTCGTATGTCCTTTTATTTTTGTCTGGACAACATTGGACACGGGAGCATCAGCGATCCAGTTTAAGACCTCCTGATTAAACTCTTCCAAGGCAGCTGCTTTGGGGTTATACCACTCATCCTGATCCATTTCTTTCTCCTCCTCAGTGGACATTAAAGCTTGAACAGAATCATTTAACTGTTCCATTTCTTTGTGTAGATGTGTAAACTCACTTTCCCTTTTCGACTTAACCAGTTCCACATTGCAGACATTTTCCATTAATTGTCTGATTTCATTTCTTTTCCTTGTCAATGCACCCAATTTTGCACTCCTTGATGATTTCAGTCGTTTGAGCCTTTCCATATACACACAGTCAATGTCACTTTCCAAGCTTTCCAAGTCTGCCATTTTTGTTCAAGACAACACGTTTATTCCTTTTGAATTTTACTTCATTGTTTGTGGACTTTCATTGTCTTGCCTTGAGTTGAGACGTTTCCAACAGTCTTTGAACGCTCCACAGCAGTGACGCGTTACAGATGTAGTTGGGGGAGGAGTGATTGTTGCCTTCAGTCATTCACGTTTCACAACACCGTCGTTCTAGGAAGTAGAATCCGTAGTAAAACGAAGGCGAGTATTTGACACGCTGTTATGAGTTCTTGTTTTCAAAACATACGTTTCCACGGACCAGCGCTCATCAAGCTGGGTTTTTTGACGAATAAAAGAGCCTTCTTTCCACCTTTCTTAAGCTCCTTTTGTTCTTTGGTTTTAGCGCCTGGCCGACGCGCTCACACATCACTCAGAGTCACCTTTCTTTTGGTATATTTATTTCCAAGTTATCCTTCTCTGCAGTGCAATGCAGCGGTCAAAAAACCGTGTGGCTTCACAACCAAACTAGAACACAGAGTATCATCAGCAGGATTCTTTTAACCAGCTGAGGCAATCGCAGCACCAATCAGCCGCTCCGCCCAGCCGTGGCTGCGGATCATGATCACTTGACACCAATCAATTATACTCCATTACATACATTAAATGATTAAATAATACAAATAATAAATCAACGTTTTGGCTCCTACAGTACCAGTATCTCAAAATTGTGCCCAAGTATAGTACTTGTTAAGTTTATGAACTTAGTTACTTTACACCAGTGGCTATACTGATATAAAGACTAAGCCATGCACAGAGGCATGAAAATACATTTTGAAAATGCTCAACAGTACTGGCAAAATTATAAACTGACTGCTGCAATTAGATGTTCCTCTTTGTGCTGTGGTCATAAAACCCCCAATGGGTCGCGCCGTGGTCTGCTTCAGATTATCTTCTCCTTCCAGAGGTCACGCCTGTCTCTGACCTCGTGTCTTGCGTTTTATTTTATTTTCTTCTTCTGCAGCACCAAGCAGAGTATAGAAAAGGAGGGGATTTTGACTAGAAATAATTTCAAACAGTTAAATAAAGAATGTTGAACTATATTTAAAACTGTAATTGAACTTCAACTCATATCCATTATCTGATTCCAGTGGCCAGTTGGAAACAGATAATGACAAAGTTTTCATTTTGCATCAATCGTGCAAAAAGGTTCAATCACCATTGTGTCTAAGTCTTGTCTTATCTGCTTTGTTTCGGAATGTGTTCAATACATTAGGTTATTTTATTTTCATTATTACCATACAATACATAGATTAAGAATAAATGAAACAAATAATATAACATTGACCTATTTGAGCAGACAGATGACCCGCAGTGATGCCTCTGAGGTTCCCGGGTGTAAAACAGAGGCTTTTTTGCTATTTATTTTCCTTTTGCGGAAATTTAGATTCATTTTACCTTGGCTGTGGACTGATTCATTTTATTAGTTGTTACAAAAACATGCACAAGACGGCAGGTATACAAACAAACACGAAACAATTATACAAACAAACATGAACCCGCAACAAATATCAGGTGACAGCTAAACTCATCCAGTTTAATTTTAATCCGAATTAGGGAAACTTCAGCGGGGGTAGGGAAATATCAGTACTTATTTTTACTTATTGTTTTTTTTTAAATTTATTATTTTTTTTAATTTATTTTTTTTAAACAAAATCCAATTCAATAATCCGTAAATTTATTAAACACAGTGTGAATGTAATATTCTGCCACCACCCTTCCCATTTAATAGCTCAATTTAGTTCTTGAGCTTATGGTGTGATTAACAAAAAATACAAGTCTGTGTTGTTAAACATTAATTCAGTTGATGAGAAATAAACTACCTTATTCTCAATCAAAACCACTATGCAAATGTAGTGGTAAAACTGCTCAACCGACCGAGAGCAGAGATATTAATTAATTTAATTAATTCTAAGAACGGAATCTGCTGAAGAGTAATAACCACATTATTCTCAATCAACAACCACTATGCTAATTTAGTGGTGCTCTGCCCTCCCCGATCCGGAGAGCAGAGACTTTTAATGAATTCAGTACCCTTTATTTTAACAACAGCCAAATTCAACAACCCCTCAGTTTATGAAACACAGCGTGACGTAATATTTCGTATCACGTTTCCCGTTAATAAGAGTTCTGTTTAGTTCCAAAACTCATAATGGTGCGATTTAAGAAGATACGACACTGTGCTTTGTTTATCCCCGTGTGTGCTGCTCCCCACAGGGGGGGGGGAGGGGAATTACCCACACCCTGCACCCCACAGCAGCAACAGGAACATTTCGAGGCGAGTTGATTTAACTAGTTAAACCGTTGAAATCTCCAGAATTCGGCGATTCGTTTCAGTACAAATCTTTACATTGCTTTTAAACCGAAGTTCCACATTACTGATGCCCTCTTTAAGGTCTCTCCGAATATTTGCCGTGCACACACACAGAGGAAACCAAAAATATTGCATCTATCTGTTCCACAGGTAATTTTATACCGTCAATCACAGAGTCTGGCGAGGCAATGTCAAAATATAGATTTGAAATTACACTCACCAGCTCGACGATTTGTTGGTAACCGTTCGCGACGCCAATTGTGAAGTTAAAACTTCTTTGCAGCAATGTTGAGCCAATCATGAAATGAGTGAAACTGGATTCACCTGTCAATACACTGATATTTATTGAGAGCCTCAGCGGCCGGAGAGTTCACAGCATATCACAGTTCTCCTGTAAGATACCAGCAAACTCTGAAGCCTAAAAACGCCAAGAACCCAACTATACAGACAAGAAGAGGAGGGCCCTAAAACACGCGGGTTTTCCTTTAATGCATGCCAGATGTCGAGACAAAGACTCGTTGCATTGTAACCCCACATGGGCCAAGCTTCTCCCCCACAAGACATCAGATGACCTCTTGACCTGTGTCTTCCTGAGAAGCTATGGATCACATTACAGGCAGGAATACACTTTAACCATTAAACAGATTCCCGAGGACAGTTCACTAAACTCTATATACTTTAACAAGACCAAAATATTCCTTTACAAGGTCACCAAGGTCCCGCAGCAGATGAGGCTCCTTGTTGGTAATTCTGGAGAACTGTTCTAGCCTATCAAACATAGCCTTTTCTAAGGCCTCAGGAGATCCATAACACTCTTGAAGTCTCTCCCACACGTTGTTCAGACCGAGGGAAGGGTAGTTAATATGCACTGCTCTGAGGCGTTTTGCATGTTGTGAGGATTTCTCGCCTAACCACTTAGTCAACAAGTCAAGCTCTTCACTAGCTGTTAGATGTAGACCTTGGATGGCATTTTCAAATGAGGATTTCCATGCCCAGTAGTCACCTGGCTTGTCGCTAAACCTTGTAAGACCTCCAGTGAGCAACTCACGTCTAGCTAGAAATCTGGGAAGGTCAGAAATACTTGAGGTTTATTGTGGGTGAATCAGAGGACTTGACCATTGTGGTTGTTCATGCACTTAGGTAGCTGGGATGCTCTGTCGTTTGTGTTGTTCTTGCCAGGCATCAACGTGTATGGAGATCTCGGGTCAGGCATTTCAACTTCCTGCTTGAGTTGGTTAAATGTGGAGTCCGTTGGAGCCTCGTTAGGCTTCAGGGCTGCATGTGGAGTTGATTTCTCATTTTGGAGAAATTGGTCATTCACATACTCGCTTGTGCGTTCTAATGGGTGAAATGTCTGTGGGAAGCGAACGCTTATGCGGTCTTCTTCTATTTCGCTTGCCGCAGCCTCGTACACATTAGCTTCAGCGAGAGCTGCCTCTGCATCGCGTTCCTGATGAAGCGCTTCCAATGTAGCCTCCAGACGTGTTTCTTCCACTCTGTGTTCTGCTTGTTTTACTCTCAATTCGATTTCCTTTTGAGCATAGGCCGCTCTGGCTCGTGCTGCCTCCGCTCTAGCCCGTGCATTGACCGCTGCCAAGCTGGCAGATGACTTACTGGAGCCCTTTGATGATTTTGATGCGTGAGTGTGGACTGATTCATTATCTCCTGGCTGAGACATGTTTAGTTTCTTAGGGAAGACTGACGTGTGTATCCACCTGATACTTTGATGATGTAGATGAATCTGTTTTTTTACTGTTCTGCCCTCACTGTCGTTATGAGTACAGATATGCAGACAGATAACTCCTCGACAAGTGGCAAGCGTTTATCTTCTTTAATAAGATGTTTACATCCACAAGTCAACAGAGTAAAACTGAAAGAAACACAATATACATTGAAATTAGACACTTAGCTGTGATGCAGACATATATAATACAACGGTTAATTACGTCAGAAACATCACAACATATGCATATCAAATGTTTACATGCAAAAGTGCTGTGTAATACACACTACAAAACATGTGCTAACCATACATCAAACATCAATGAATAGCAATCTACTTAAACATTGAAACCTCAAAATAATCGTTGATATCCTCTTAAGAATACGTACAAAAGCCAACAATACTTACAAGCAATGCTTTCAACAACATAGCAAAGAAGGATGGATGCAGATTCAAACAATGATATTTCTCCTCTCTGTCCCTTTCAACCACGACTCACATGTGGGTATCACTTCCTATGTTTTTAATGTAGGTCTTTCTCATTGGCTGGTACTAACAAAGAAGAAGAAACAAAAAGCAACAGCACCACCTGCTGGCTGGAGTAAGACAGCGTCTTAGACAGCACAGTAACAGTACAGAACTGTGTTAGCGTGTTAGACAAAAAGTGTGTATGTGTGTGCGTCTGTGTGTGTGTGTTAAGGCTGTGCAATTAATCATATTTTAATCGCAATTACGATTTTAGCCTGCCACAATTACGAAAACAACATAATCGGAAAAAACGATTATTTTGCTTTGCTAGGTTGTGACAGTGCACCACAACATATTTGATCTAATGAATTTTTTAGTAATGTATCATTTATTTAATTAATTTTTGTATTGGTTTTTCAGTTGAATTATACGTTCAGGGTAATCAACAGTTAAAAATATACTGTTCAAATTATTATTTGTTTTAAAGTTCAATAAATTGATGTTTTCAAAGTCAATGAATAATCATATTTAATAATCGTGATATTAATTATTGACCAACATAATCTTGATTATTGCCATAATCGAGCAGCCCTAGTGTGTGTGTGTGTGTGTGTGTGTGTGTGTGTGTGTGTGTGTGTGTGTGTGTGTGTGTGTGTGTGTGTGTGTGTGTGTGTGTGTGTGTGTGTGTGTGTGTGTGTGTGTGTGTGTGTCTCTGAGAGAGAGTGACAAGAGCTATATTCAGAGCTCTGCTGCCTTGGCTACACTATTTCATCGTTGCTGTTGTATGATTGGTGTTTAGCTGCGGTATTTAGCGTTTTACCGCTTTTAGGGTTGACGTAGACCCAAACTTCGCCCCGGAGGTCCCCCGGTGTTGTTGCGGGAGCTGCTGCACTAGCTGCTGCTGCACTAGCTAACGCTACATTAGCTGCTGCTGCACTAGCTAACGCTACATTAGCAAAACAAACACTAATTTATTTTGCAAAAGGTGCAGCGGGCTTCAAACACGTTCCCTCCACTGGTTTCAACCAAGCACTAAATTAGATGTTTTCCAACCAAATACGATTGAACTTACACTTCCCCATATGTATTTGTAAGTAGATTCGAAGATAGGCTACATGAGCTGAAGCTTGGTTGCTAGGTTACTAGCTGGGTGTTCTCCAATAAGGGGCCGGGGGAAACAAAGTTAGTGATTACTGGTTCCATGTTGATTTAATTCAATACAAATTGTTGGGGGGAACTGAAAGGCTATTACCGTACTGCAGTGACCACCAACTGGCGGCCCGCGGGCCACATCCGGCCCGCCAGACATTCTCATCCGGCCCGCACGACGGGGGTGACTGCGGCGTGGTTCGCAGTAACCACTGTGTGCAGTACCAGAGTCCAACAGAGAGGCAGCAGCTGCGGGACAGTAGACTGCGTACTGCAAAACCTTCCCTGAAGAAGAAGTGATCCTTCGTTCTGAAGAGTCTGGTTTGTGCGCTCCGCACCACAGCAGTTATGGAATGCCATTTAAGCCAATATTAAATAAATAAATATATACATAAATAATTAAATAAATACATATATATAAATATGCCTATGAAGTATTCAATTCAGGTTTACGAAAGTAACTGTAATCAGATTACTCGTTTTTCAAATGTAACGCCAGTTAGCCTACTTGATTTTTGTATTCTGATTACGTAACGCCGTTACATGTATTCCGTTACAACCCAACCCTGCTTCTAGGCTACTGTCCCGCAGCTCCTGCCTCTCTGTTGGACTCTGTCGCAGCAGGGCTTCTGCTTATGGAATGCCATTTAAGCCAATATTAAATAAATAAATATATACATAAATAATTAAATAAATACATATATATATAAATATGCCTATGAAATAAATTATAAAATAAATAAATTAGGCAATAAATATGTATACATGTACATTTAAATACACATTTCTTTATTTCATTGGACTTTTATTTCATAATGACACATGTATTTATTTCAAGAGACTTGTATTTCATAATGACACATTTATTTATTTCAAGAGACTTGTATTTCATAATGACACATTTATTTATTTCAAGAGACTTGTAGTTCATAATGACACATTTATTTATTTCAAGAGACTCGTATTTCATAATGACATATTTATTTATTTCAGATGACTTGTATTTCATAATGACGCGTTTCTTTATTTCAAGAGACTCGTATTTCATAATGGCTTATTTCATGTGACTTGTATTTCATGATGAGACATTTCCATTCCTTATATGCAAATGAACGGGGCGTGGTTAGCTCACAGGTCCAGAGACCCAGACCAAAGCAACAGCACCACACTGACTACTCGAGAAGAGGAAGAAAATGGAGGAGAAGGACTATAAGGCAAACTACTAAATTCTCAGTCAGACATCGCATGTAATCTGATACTCTAAATTTCACCCGCCAGAAATGTTCGCTTCTTCCTCTTCGGTGTAAATTGTCCATTGGCAAACCAGTTGACTTCTTCTTCTCTCGGTTTTTTGGCGGATTGCAAACAACTTTAAGGTGCATACCGCCACCTACTGTACATGAGTGTGAATCATCATATCATTCCATCTCTTAACTCATGGACGTATCTATGATCTAATCCAAAAATAAATAAATTAGGGCTGTCAAACGATTACAATTTTTAATCAGATTAATCACAGCTTAAAAATTCATTAATCATGATTAATCACCATTCGAACTATGTCCAAAATATGTAATTTATTTATGTATATTGTTGTGGGAATGGAAAGATAAATTAAAGAAGGCGGATATATCCATTTAACATGTTTATTGTAAACAATTTCTGTGTGTCAAAATGAAAGAGAGCACCTATCAATCATCAAACCGTGGGGTCTTAATTCATTACGTATTGATTTCTATCTTACTTAGAAACTTCAGGAAAGTCGACGGGGGGGGGGGGGGGGGGGGGGGGGGGCGCTAGTGGAGTGGAGTACTTCGTGACCACAGAGTGTGAACGTTGTGATCAGCTGTTTTAGCGCAGTTCTCCAGTGAAGGGAGGAGTCTCCCTCCGCAGCCGGTTGGCGTAGTTTTGGCACAATTCCGTTGTACAGACCGACGTTAACAGCAACCCTGTCTGTGCACACGGAGACCGACTCTGTCGTCCGGTGATCTAACCGCCTTCTGGAAAAGCTTCACAAGTACGTCGGTACGCATATGCGCTTTGTGACACAAGTGACGGTACGCATTTCAGATTACGCACATAACCTGCGTACCAGTTATGTGTTACCTGTACTACAGCTAAAGTATTCTCCGTCGGGACTTCCTGCAACAACACCACGCCGTTATCTTGATTCTGATTGGCCAGAAGACATTATCAAAGATGTTCTATTGGGAAGACGATCAATACGTGACAAAAGTTTTCAAAACCGTTTCTGGTCTTCCGTATTTCCAGACAAGTGGCTGCTGAAATCAATCTTACTTACTGTCTGTGCAATTTACTCCGCGCGAGTTGGCGGACTTTATTTTGCTTACTTTAACATCATTTTTCATGGTGGGGCTAAGCCATTTCTTGGTATGGGTGTAGCCTACCCCAGCCATACCCTGTCTTTATAAATATTTGTCTGCTGGCATACCAGCAGACCAGCATTTATCTATCACCAGCTTATGTTAGTATTAAATATACAATGTATTCTGGTAACTATCAAAATAAAGACATTGTATAGTGTTCATAACAGTATTTTTATTTAATAAATTATACTTAATACAATAATATTACAAAAAAAACCTACATCTAAATAAATATATCATCTAAAAAAGATGCATTTGATTTAAAAATAACAAATATAATTCAAAATGTAAACAGCAACAAAGAAATTATAAACATTTTTTTTCTTTTTCTTGTTAATATCCATTATCTTCTCTGTTATGTATCTTCCGGTCTTTGCCAATCTGGCCAGCATTTCTTGGTCCTCCACGTCTTTCTCGTGCAGCCACTGCTTGAAGTAAACTGAAAATAAGAAACAACAATGTTTTAACAAATCTTATTCAATTATGTGATGATAGAACTGCAAACAGAATAGCTGTAACTTTAACAAAATAAATAACTGTTTCCTCTAATCATTAACCCATATTTGTATCATTGAGTTAACTCCGTGTGTTGCTGCTAGCATACATAATATATACCTGACGTGGAAACGTTACTCGTGGATGGGGCTACAGAGCTACTAGAAAGACAGTCGAACCCGGTGCATTCCTCCGTCTGAATGTGGAGCACTTTTGCTAAATGTTTAGACAAATAGCTTGTGTTACCGCCCTTACATGCTAAATTCTTATTGCACTATTGGCAACGAGCATTTTCCACCTCAAGACCAAGCCCCCAGGAAGTGTACTACAATTTCCTTATCAGTCTGTGACGTCGACCGGCCCAGAAATACTTTTTCCCATTGACTAACATTGGGAAAGAGACATCTGTAACTCGGTGGATACTTTTTTTGAAACTAAATAAATGGTAAATGGTAAATGGACTGTACTTATATAGCGCTTTATCCAGTCTTTACGACCCCTCAAAGCGCTTTACATACTACATGTCATTCACCCATTCACACCCATTCATACAGAGCAGTACCACTTGCTCTAGGACCTAACATTCACACACCGTTGGCCATGCCATCGGGAGCAACTCAGGGTTAAGTATCTTGCCCAAAGATACATCGACATGTTGGCTGCACGGGCTGGGATCGAACCCACAATCTTCTGGTTGAAAGACGACCGCACTCCCTCGCAGCCACAGTCGCCCTTAATAAACTACCCAGTATGAACTATTGTATAGCCCTAGAATCATTAAGTTCTTAAAGTTGTAAAATGCACTAAAAGCCGAATCTAGATTTATTCTCTCTCCATTCTTTCTAGTGAGCCGAGAGTGTGTGCTCGGGGGGCGGGGCTTAAGGGGCGCATGCTCTGTGAGCGCACAAACGGGTTATTCTGCTCTGACAGCCAGGCATGACGGGTAATCTGTGACGTTTCGCTCTCTCAAAAGTTGGGCCATTTTGACTTCATGCGCCAATGAGCAGCTCTCATAGGAAAGAACGAGGCCCCTCCTCCGATGCTGTATCCAGTTCTTATTAAACATCCATGCTCAAGACGGGTAACATAACTACCCTCGGGGCGCTTAGTTCTCTCCGCCATGTGTTTGTGTGCGCACGTGTGTGTGTGGGTGTGTGTGTGTGGGTGGGTGGGTGTGGGTGTGTGTGTGTGTGTGTGTGTGTGTGTGTGTGTGTGTGTGTGTGTGTGTGTGTGTGTGTGTGTGTGTGTGTGTGTGTGTGTGTGTGTGTGTGTGTGTGTGTGTGTGTGTGTGTGTGTGTGTGTGTGTGTGTTGCATGCATGTAGCAGGTTCCCTCGCACACCGACAGGGGAGAGAGATCTCGTCTGGATTGGAAAGATCGAAAATAAATCATAGACGCACTTTGTAGTCTTATTGCATATTAGAAACGGAGTTGCAGTAAGACTGCGATATAATGTTTATGTAGATATAATAAATATGACATCTATTTTTTAAATGTCTCCCGTAAGTTGCAGTAAGACTGCGATATAATGTTTATGTAGATATAATACATATGACATCTATTTTTTAAATGTCTCCCGTAACGATAAAAAGATTGATAACATTGGACGTTAACGGTACCACGGTCTTTAATAATTCAGCCCCGGGGCCCGTTAATACTGGGGCTCGGTACCCATCCCTAGTTTTAATTATTACATCATCAATATTACATTTCAAATAACCAGGTACTTGGTTACCAACACAAAGCGCAAGTGGCTAGTGCTGCTAAGAACATACCTGGTGATGGTGATGATGGTGGCTCTTCGCTGCAGGATCTGGTCGATGTCCTCCTAGCAGAAGCGATTGCCTTCGTCGTTCTCGTCCATGATGGCGGCGTAGGCTCCTTTCCTCAGCAGGTCCTCGATCTCCTTCTTAGAGAACTGCTGGACCGGCTAAAGGCGACGCAGAGAGACATTTACACAAGTGGATTTAGAAAACTCTTTTTGAAAATAAACTAAGCGTACTGCAACAGCGACTGACCCAAAAATGACTTGGCATCTAGAAATATGACAGATTTTCTTTTTCTCACCCCGTTGTTGTTGCCACTCATGCTCTGCAGGACGGGACGGTCCAGCCCGAGCTTCAGACTAGCTTTATCCAGCATTTCCCTCTCATAGTTTCTAGTGATCAGACGGTACACCTCCACCGCCTTAGACTGGCCAAAACGATGACGAACCGAGCTTGAGCCTGAAATAAAAAATTAAAAGAGGGGTCAAAAGAGCATCATGTGCAGCTGCTGTTCAACGTTTTTAAGCATTAAATGGGAAAATAATATACACTTAAAGAACTGAGGGAATAAACGGAAAGACTGTTGTTGTTGTAGCCCTATTGAACTATCTTTAGGACGGACAGAGCAGATATATATATATATATATATAGATATATATTGTACCTGCAGGTCATTTTGAGGGTTTGATAACTGTGATGGTTATTCTCGCGTCCAGGAAAGAGAAGCTTAAAAAGGAGACTAAATGGAGTCTCTGAGATGTTTTCAAATTGGTACTTTAATTAATAAAAAAGGCGCGGTAAACTCACAAACAGGATATTGTCCGACAGAAAAGCAGCTGCCTCTGGCCCTCGCTAGCAGAGAAAAGAGGCCGAACCGCCCAGGTGCTGCTGTTATATAGCTTCTGCAGGCTCCTCCCTGAGGGCCGGCTCTCCGACTATTTAATGTCCGTTGTTACACATATCACAGTATACAGACATTGTACATTCAATATATATCTAAACACTCCTTTTCTCCTCCTTAACTCTTTCATGACTTTCCATTCAACACATTCCAAACGCTGTAATCAACACTCCAAAAAATACAGGAAATCCTTCACAGCAATTCGATTTCCGGTCGCTCCGAATGTTGTGACATGCTACCCACATCTGTAAACGATAACTTACTCAAATAAACTGTACCTTCATTTAATATCCAACAATAATAATATCTCGACGTCTATAGTTGTAGTGTTGAAATCAGTAGGTTTCGGTGTGCAACATCATATCATATCGCTGCTAAATTCACCTCTATAGGAAATGGTATATTAGCCTCATGCTAAATGCTAACCGGAGGTGAAGGATTTTCAGAATAAAAGTCTAACTTTAGGTTTAGGCCCAAAATACATTTCTGACCTCCTGCTAAATTATGAACCATCCAGATCTCTCAGGTCTTCAGGGACTGGTCAGCTTTCTGTCCCGAGAGTCAGAACTAAACATGGTAAAGCAGCGTTCAGTTATTATGCTCCAAATATCTGGAACAAACTCCCAGAAACCTGCAGGTCCGCTGCAACTCTGACTACTTTTAAATCCAGGCTGAAGACTTTTCTTTTTGTCGCTGCTTTTAATTGAACTATTCATATCTTAAACTGCACTGTAACTTTTATCCATGTACTTTTTTCTTTTAATGTTTAATTGACAGCACTGTAACTTTTATCCATGTATTTTTTCTTTTAATGTTTATTTTATTAGCTTTTCTTTTTAATGACTGATTTTAAATGCCATTTTCTTAATCTCTTTCATTTTTTGTAAAGCACTTTGAATTGCCTTGTGTTGAAAAGTGCTATATAAATAAACTTGCCTTGCCTTGCCTTGCCTTGCCTTGCCTAACTGGTTGTGCACAAGAACTTCTGGTTTTTCAGTATAAAACAGCATTTAAACTAAAGGTACATTTAAGGTACATTATGCCATCAAAACATTGATTTTAACTTCTAACAGTCCCTCCTTACACACCTAAAAGGTGTGTATAATACTGAAATCAATGAGTTCTTCATCTGAACTCTGCATAGTACATAACTCATATCAAAAACATACAATCAAAATGGAATGGTTCGAATATCCTCAACTTTACAAAAATACAAAAATACTTTGACTGTGTTCAAACATAAAAGTTTTCCCTTGTGCATAACTTGTAGTGTTAACATTCAATATGGTTCTTCAAAATAGCAGCAATGGCTTGGTATCAGAACATTTCTTCCTCCCTCCTTTCACAGAAACCGTTCTCATAATACACTCAGTGTTAAGGCACTTTTTTTTACAAAGTGAAAATAAACTACCCATTTTAGAATAGTAATGATTCGAAAATACATGAAATCTACCATATAGATCAGTGAAAAATAATAAAAATGAAATAAACTATCTTGGAATAGAATAGAGTAAATTGAAATAAAAATACACTATCTTGTAATAGTATAAGTAAATTGAAATGGATTCACTCCATTTTAGCATTTTATTTTGCTCACTTCTTCACATGATTTCATCATTTAAAGAATCACATCGGCTGGACATTCATTGAACAACCTCATCTCTGAACATCCATATCGTTTAACATCATTCAAACTAAACCATCATTTTCATCAACATCTGTAGTGGGGTGGGCCGTCTTGTTCTGCTAGCATTTGTAACTGTCTCCTCATGAGAAATGTACCCTCCCTCCTTTCATACCATTTAAGGTATGAAAGTAATATGTTCTCTAGAAGAGGCCGTCGTGATCAATCGGTATTTTAGGACATGGAATTAGTGCTACATTTAGGCCTCCCCTGGGCGCCCCTATGCTATCCTTGTACCCTGGAGCCTAAACTCCCCCTGGGACTGGTCTCTTAGCCCTACTGGCTTTGGGGTGGTCTGTTCTAATACAGTGATAAAGTCCCTGAAATGGTGTGAAAACCGGTGGAATATCAATAACTCATTATACTAATTTATTTTCATTTCTGGTCTACTTAAATAACTATGCTAACCCCCTTTAACAGTGTGTGGAACCTTGGGTGCTCTAACAAGGACTTTAAAAACAGAAGTCATTTCATTAATGGTTTGTAGTTCAATTCAGGAATTTTCACTCATGGCAGATATGTTTCTCCTTTTAAATAACATCTCTAAATGTCAGGTCATCACTGATTAAATGGATGAGCATTAGGAGGTGGTGGCACTTGTCTTTTAAAACTCATACTCTGGTGCCGTGCGCTCCCTCTGAAGCTGCAAGTAAGATTTAAAACATCTGCAGGGTGGGTTGAGCAACCCCTTCTCCCTGAACGATATTTGTTGTTGAAAATATGCACCATTAAAATGAGTGATCCAAGGCCCCGCATGTATTACTCCCAATTATACTAGTTTTTTCTAAATTAAAATCTTCAATCGCTCTTTGCCTAGTGTCTTTTTTAAAACTCTACATCTTGGACGACAAACAAATGTTGTTTCCACCTTAACAGTTCTCCTATGGTAATATCCATGCTACAATGGTGAAACCAATACTCTAGATTGGAATACTTTCTTTGGCTTGGTTCTAGCTCTATCTTTAACATTTTCCATTCAAATAAAGATTTGCCTGCTATCTATATTGTAACAAATTAAATCTTCCCCAAATTCTCACATGAATAATAATCTCTATAAGAATAATTTGTTTATATTATGAAAAGATTGAATAATATGTTCTACCCTCAGTGTGTTTTTAGGATTATTTTCTAATGAGTGTGTTTATGTGTAAACTCACTCACTCCCGTGTTCCTTCTCTCCCCCTCTGGTTGTCAAGCCATGACCCCCTCACGTTCTGCTGACCCATGCCAACTCCTCTGGTTCTGTCCTCTCCTCCGTCCTGTCTTCTCCTCAGTCCATCCGCACTTGGATCTTCCCGCTGTAATTCTTTTCAGTGGCCCAACTGCTTTGCATTTCATCTCCTCCTTTTCAGTCTCTACGCTGTTGCATGGAGTGGTGTATTCTGCTCTCATGTCCCACACTCTGCTCTTGTGCCAAATCTCGCGGCTCAGTATGGAACTTCATGTCCTGTTTGAGGGACCGATGAGTTTGCCTCTTTGTCAGCATGCTGGTTTGGTTCTGGATGCCTCAGGTGGAGATGGTTCTGGATGCCTCAGGTGGAGATGGTTCTGGATGCCTCAGGTCGTTGTTGGTTCAGCTCGGGTTGTCTGTCTTTAAACCGGAGGAGGAGGAGTCTCCTGTGGTGAGGTCATTTGTCTGAAGATGGGGTCGTAGCATTCTGACAGGCAGAGAGAGAGAGAGAGATCTCGGGAGGCATTACCTATAGTTAATTATAACATACTGAGGTAAAACATATCCAATCCTCTCCACTCTATTTTCCTAATCTTACCATTTGTCTTAGATGTTAAATGTCATCTAAACCCAATTAATGTCTACTAATGGTTGTGCCATATCCCTAAACATTGTTTCCACCCACTGTAACATGGCTACTCCAAATAACTCTTTCAGGAAACCATTTTCTTCTATAAATTAAAAATACCTACATGTTTCAAGCACCACATATTTCACACACTATAAAAGAACATCCCCATATTTTCTCCATCACTTTAAATCTCACTGTTATTTAGAACATAAGTAACTTCTGTGACTGGACATATCTGCAATGTCACCACAATCTGCTGGGGAATTTTGTTCATAGAGTTTGTACGTACAAAGCTGTACTTGTGGGTTAGTAGCCTGTTTAATCATTTTCAATAATTGTGCTCAGGTCTCCGGTCAGTTGTCCATAAACTTAACAGGGGTGTTTCTGGCACAGACTAAAACATGGATCCAGTGTATTTTTAGATTCCCCTAATCTGTAAATTCACCTACATATCCCAATCACTTAAACCCATCTCATCATTTGATACAAGAACTGCATATATGGGGGGTGAATCATCTTGATTATAACCGCCTCACCTTTGGGACCAAGTATTTCTAACTCCTCCTCTTGTTGCTCAGCTGATCTTTTGGCTCTAGGGATAAGTGAAAGTCTCTGAAACACAGCTGGAGTTCTGTTAGTGATGTGGGCATTCTCTATGAGTGGACTAATGGATCCATGTCTTACTTGATATTGTACTCCCCATCCAACCAGAAAGGTGCCAAGTGTAATGAGCACAATCAACAATGCTATTCTGACTCTTATCCCTAGGGGACCCCACAATTAGTTTGGCTTTGTTCTTGACATCATCTCTATTTTCTCCCTTGGTGTCAGTTACAGAATGTAAATAATGAGTACTATAATAATGTATACAAAAATTGGAGTCTTTTTCAGATGTAAAACAAAAATAGGTTTTCACTTTAGTGTACAATCTGAAAATCTATAGACAATTCATCTTTTGAGCTGTTTCTATCTTAATCTTATTCCTATTTATTGTTTTGTTCCAGCTCTGCCAAATCAGTCCTAACTCCCAATAATGTTCTGGAAGTTGCCAGTGAAGGGTGACAATGTGTGAGGTGGTGTCAATTTGCTCCTTTTTCTTTACCTTAAAACCGGAGCGCGTGTGAAGTTCGTTACAACTTCTCACTGTTCCGTCCACCGGGGATCAGCTCACTGTCTTTTGTGAACTTTCACCCTCACCCAATCACCTGGCCGAACAGGAGTCTCTTCTGGTGTCTCGTCTTGTATATCTGTAGCTTTCTTAGCCTGTGTAGACAAAACTTGGATAATATTACTCAGAGTTCTGACATATTCATTACTTTTATTCGTCTAATATCTAAAACTGGACCACTCCCTCCTTGGAGGAGGCCCAAGCTTTGGCATACCTTTTGTCGTTATGAGACCTATTATGAACTACATGTTATTATTTACTAACTACAACGTCACTGAAATCAACATATCTGTATAATCATGACACTCCCTCCTTTGAGCAGAACATGCTCAATTAATATTGCAATGATTACCCTATTCGGAACAGGACATGTAAAACCCATAACGTTGCATTAAATAAATATAACTTCTCCGTGTACCCATAAGGCGTACAAAATATCGTATGATGTATGGCTTTCTGATGGTATAAAAACATATTCACTCAAATCTGCCATTAGCACAAAAAATGGTTTACTTGTTGCAATAATGGCTTTTGTCCTGGTATTATGCATCATTGTTGCTGCGAAAAACAATACCCCTGGTGTCGCTAATGCGTCTCAATAATTCTAGGATTAGAGGATTGTTTGATACTGCTGTACAAATATATAATAAAATAATATATATCTAAACTAGAGGGAAACATACGAACCATTCTCACAGAGGGTGACATGCATGAAGGGCTGGTGCCCCTCACTCAAAATGAGATATTGCCTTACGCACTACATTATAAATCAGTAAAATGACTCAAGAATAAATAAATAAAAACTGATTCTTGAAACTGTTGTTAAAACCCTACAACTTCTTCATCCAAGCTCTCAATCAGTGTTATGTTATTTAATCTGCAGCTCATTGCCTTAAAACAGATACTTCAGACTAGGGATGCACCGAATATTCGGCCACCGAAAATTATCGGCCGAAAATGGTTAAAAAGGCCCTTTCGGCCGAAAGGGTTTTAGCACCGAAAAAATATCACCGAATGTCAGAACAGGCTTACGTTGGTAACCTAACGTGTTGTTGTGATGACGTAATAAAGACGCGGCGACCATGCTCGTGGCTGGCTCACAGGGGGGGGGGGGAACATTGACCTTTGTCATCGAAATTGCCCTGAGCCTTTAACAAATCGTATTAAATAATCTGATGACAGAACTGTAAACAGAATAGCTGAAATGTTAACAAACTAAATAACTCAGTTACCTCTAATCATTAACCCATGTTTGTATCATGTAGTTAACTCCGTGTGTTGCTGCTAGCATACATAACACCTGACGTGGAAACGTTACTCGTGATGGGGCTACAGAGCTGCTAGAAAGACGGTCGAACCCGGTGCATTCCTCCGTCTGCATGCGGTGCACTTTTGCTAAATGTTTAGACAAATTGCTCGTGCTTACATGCTAAACTCTTATTGCACTTATGGTAACAAGTATTCTCCACATCGAGACGGGTAAAGTTTAACCACACCTCGGAGCGCGTTCTCTCCGCCATCTCCGCAGTGTGCTCCGCTGCATGTAGCAGCTGCGTGTGTGTAAACTGCCCCGCCCCCTCGCACACGGGAGAGAGATCTCGTCTGATCGAAAATACATCATAGACGCATTTGTTGTCTTTGCATATTAGAAACGAGTTGGCGACACTAAGACTGCGATATCATGTTTTTTAGCAATAATACATGACATATATAAATGTACTGTATGCATTCAAAAGTGCTGAATAAATGTTTTATGGACCCATAATAGTGATTATTATTTAAGTTTTGCCATAATCATGTCTATTTCCATAATCAGGTAGCTGAACAACATTGGTAAAAAATGTATACATTATATATATATATATATATATATATATATATATATTTCTATTAATCATTTTCGGCCTTTCGGCATTCGGTTTTCGGCCAACTGTTTCCTATTTTCGGTATCGGTTTCGGCCAAGAATTTCCCATTCGGTGCACCCCTACTTCAGACCGATTATAAAATGGTGTTTATGAGAAAAATGTAATCTGACTCCATTAATCACATAATTGTTTGACTAAAAAACTACACTTCCACTAACAATAAATGAAGTTCCCCTTTAAACACAGCCCCGGTCTTCTGACGGGGTCTATCTATGTACTGGCTGGAAAATGTTGTGCCAGTCTCTGTCGCTCTGTCACTGTTCTCCCGCTAACAGTCACTCTCTAGTTCTGCTGGGTTCTTGTTGACTTATTCACTGGTTTGAGACAAGCGACCCTATCGGACACCTCCCTTTGTAGCCAGACTTCACCACAGCAGAATCGAGTTTCTGTTTTTCAGGTCTCAACAGCTCCACGTCAGGTGTATCGCCGCACCTTGAACTGCTGTCGGTGTAAACAGGAGGATTTGGTATGGATCCTCCGTCTTGGGCGAGTACTAGGTTTCCGTCTTCATATTTTTGGGTGGAAACCCGTCGTCTTGACCTCACTAGCTGTGTGAACACAATAGTTTTCCGTGTGGGGGAACAACATCACTCGTAATCTCTTTCCTTCTCATAATTACAAAAATAGTCTGCTAAATGTTCTATTCTGTGGATGCTTTATGTGTAAATGCAAATGCTACTCTCGATTTAGTTTTTACATTAAACATTAAACCTCTCCCTTCTGTGGTGACAGATATGGCTCAATGTAGCTGGATTTCAAAATACCCTTGTGCTGAAGATGCATCACCTGGTGGTCTGGCCCTCTGAGCTTCCTCGTTGTTGTGGTTGATACCAGGGTGTCAGTGGCATTTGGGTCATGTTTGGCAATGCTGTTCGTCTTTGACATCCCTGAGACCCCCTGCCTCCATTGTCATCATGGAAACCTCCTGGTTGTTGGTTCTGCTTCTGATTTTCTGGCACTATCTGAGATTTAACAGTTTGAGGTGTCTGCCCTGCATTCTCTGGTTCTTCCTGAGCTTGAATTGTTGGAGGTGTCTGCCCTGCCTTCTCTGGAAGTTTCCCCTCCCTTCTCCTTGTCTTGTTCCTATAAGCTACGGTGTCTGTTTTTTCTGCTATGTCTTCCCTCACTGGCAGGTCTGCTACTCGGACCACATTTATGCTGTGTGCCAATAGGCTGGCATATTCCAGATGGAGTATCAGACTTGTAACTCTTATAAATCTTTCTTCATCTTCACTCCATATAGTTCTTTTAATTGGAAAGGTTAGGTTGGAAGGCATCTGATCAGATTATTACCCTTTCCTTGATATCTGCAGTTGAGCCTGGCTCTGCGTCTAGTCCCAGCTTAGTTTGTTTTGGTGACATGCTCTCTTCCTATTCGAATGAATATTATTAAGTTATCAAAGATTAAGCACCAATCTTCTGACTAGCACCGTCGTTCCTGATCAGTAATATCCTATGTCATCCGAACCTAACTTTAAATCTGGGCTTTTTATTTTTTTTTATATGATTTTTAAAAAAAATAATAAAGTTAATTAAAAGATACAAATTATGCAAATTTTAAAATCTGAAATGATAAAATAAAAAATTGTACAGTATATGGTTTTGACTTTAAAATATGAAAATTAGAAATCTGGTGAAAATCTAAATCTACTGTGTACAGTGCATACCAAAGTGTATGAAATTATGTAAATGTCATAATTTGTGTTAGCTTTAATCAATTGGTGTTTGAATATTCTACAGCCTAGTTTGAAAGTTTCTCATCTTTTAATTAGAAACCACTTTGTAATTCTGTCCTGGCGATTTGCGCATGTGTTCATTCATAATACTCAAAATCAAGCTTCAAAATGTTATAGTATCTTTGTAATAATTCTGTATTACCAGCAGAGTGCGCTGTTGTAATTTCCAGCTCAATCCACTAGGGATAGCTGTTGCAAAACTGACCTCTTTTTAACAAGAAGAAGCTTATTTCCTTAAAAATGAGAATATGGTTAAACAACAGAGCACATAACCGCCAAAACACATTTGCAAACAAGAATATCTCAAATAAACCGCCAATACGCACTTACAAACAAGAATATCTCAAATACAGACTCTTACAAATATCAAACTTCCCACGGTAAGATAACCTGTCTATTTTATAGTTTCAACTCTGCCAAGAAATATGATTTGTCCTTCTCAAGATGGAGTGCCTAGGCTCATGTGAGTAGGACTGAGTACTTTCAAATTAGCATTTCACGAAATGGCGACTGCCATTGCTCATTGTAAACACGAGGACAAGACAAGATGGCAACTGATTTTCCAACCTTTGACCTGAAGAACAAAGGGATTTGAAAACACCTCGTGGCTCTCACAGCGGAGTTGAAATAATGAGGGTGATCTTTTAATTCTCAACACAAAACAACACTGCAGTTTAAAATAACATTTCTATGTAATTTACAATTATAAATGGGCCTTATACCCTTATGTCACAGCCTTCAACCTGTGTACGTAATGTTTTGACTTTAAGAGCCAGTATGGTTATCTCCTCTGTTTAAACACGCTATCATGGGACAAAGTAAGGCGCCAAGCAAACACTATTAGCAGAATATCGTCTGTCTAACGCACGAATGTCGCACTCCCCGTCGTAAACCACGTCTGTTAGAAAACAGAAAAAACAACCACTGAAAGCTTCAAACTTTTCAGGCCTTTTCCTCAACAAGGACTTTTTTAATAAGAAAGCCCCTTGCTGTAATTAAAACACTCACTCAACTGTGTTCTTGTCTCAACCAGTCCCTCACTGATTAATGGCCTAGAACCATTCACGTTTAAATTAGGACGTAACAAGAAACACTTTAAATGATTGCCATCACACAAATAACTTGTAAAAGTAAAAACAGCCTCACACTGTCCTTAACACAAACACTCACTCCACTTTGTTCTTGTCTCAACCAGTCTCTCACTGATTAATGGCCTAAAACCATTCACGTTTAAATTGAGACGTAACAAGAAACAATTGAAATGATTAGCCTCGCCGCCATGTAATAACAGACAAACAAATAGCATGCAGGGTTAAATATAAGACAAATAAGTAATTTGAACTCACCCTACTTGTGACAATGCAACGCCACGTGTTATATGATTGTTATTGTTATAAATGTGGTTGTTTTAACATTAATTTCCCAGCTATTTTCAGGAACCGAAAGCAGCCGTCCAACATAGTCCTAAGATTGTCCTGCATAAACTATTGAAGAATTTTGACGTAACAGGCTTCTTCTTTACCGTAGTTTGAGCTCTCTGTGTGTCGAATGGGTTTGCCAGCGGCTCCGGAGAACAGCCGCGTGTAGTCTCTCCCGGTGCAACGAAAATCACGTCGGGGTCATTCCAATTGTTAACTGTGATGGTTATTCTCGCGTCCAGGAAAGAGAAGCTTAAAAAGGAGACTAAATGGAGTCTCTGAGATGTTTTCAAATTGGTACTTTAATTAATAAAAAAGGCGCGGTAAAGTCACAAACAGGATATTGTCCGACAGAAAAGCAGCTGCCTCTGGCCCTCGCTAGCAGAGAAAAGAGGCCGAACCGCCCAGGTGCTGCTGTTATATAGCTTCTGCAGGCTCCTCCCTGGGGGCCGGCTCTCCGACTATTTAATGTCCGTTGTTACACATATCACAGTATACAGACATTGTACATTCAATATATATCTAAACACTCCTTTTCTCCTCCTTAACTCTTTCATGACTTTCCATTCAACACATTCCAAACGCTGTAATCAACACTCCAAAAAATACAGGAAATCCTTCACAGCAATTCGATTTCCGGTCGCTCCGAATGTTGTGACATGCTACCCACATCTGTAAACGATAACTTACTCAAATAAACTGTACCTTCATTTAATATCCAACAATAATAATATATCGACGTCTATAGTGGTAGTGTTGAAATCAGTAGGTTTCGGTGTGCAACATCATATCATATCGCTGCTAAATTCACCTCTATAGGAAATGGTATATTAGCCTCATGCTAAATGCTAACCGGAGGTGAAGGATTTTCAGAATAAAAGTCTAACTGGTTGTGCACAAGAACTTCTGGTTTTTCAGTATAAAACAGCATTTAAACTAAAGGTACATTTAAGGTACATTATGCCATCAAAACATTGATTTTAATTTCTAACAGGTTCCAGTCAGAGTGGAATATCACACAGGTGTCTGCAGCAGTGAGGTTCACAAGCTCTTGATCAGGTGTTTGATGTGGGCTGGCATGATCCTTTCTGCAGCGATGAATAAAGAAAACAAAGAAGACATTATTAATAATAGTAACAACAATAATATTAGTATAACTATTTATATAGCACTTACACAATAATTGCAAAGTGATTCTCACAACAAAAATAAAGAACAAAACAATAAAAAAACTAATTATTATAGGAATGTTAAAATACAAATAAATGATAAACATTCTGAGAGGCCGACTACAAAAGGTAGACTCAGACCCCAGCCACACGAGGACGAAAACGGCTAAACGCATAGGATTAACGCAAACGCAATCGCAAACAAGCTTCCGTCCACACGCAATAGTTATCCGGATAGTGTCTGCCCACACGAGACCGCTCCGTTTAGCTCCAACCGCTGGAGAAGCTGCAGTACATATGCAGGAGCCTGTACGTGGCGCTGTAACTTCCTCCACAAAAGCAGCGAAGAAGCATGGTTGTCATGGTTGCCCTTCTGTTTATTCTCCGCGGTGGGGGCCGAGGGAACCGGGCAGAGTTTTTCGACAGTCAACGTGTATTAAAGTTTAAACCTTCCGACAAAATTATAAAAGTGCCGGTCAAAGGTCTTCTTTGTTATTTATTGAGCTTTAAAACAAATGAATAATGACTCTATATAATATAATAATAAAAATACACGGAGCCTCTCTTTTTCCTCGCTCTCTTCGGACAGCGTCAGTGTCTGTTTCATGCAGCAGCTGATCCAGTAATGAGTGACCCGGCCGACAGTAAAAATAAACATATTTATAACTAGTTTAGGTAGTTTGAGAGGTGTCTCCGTCCTGTCAGATTAGACTTCACTCGCGTTTATGTCCATATCGAGAGAAAGATAAATAATCTGAATTCAGTGTGCAGTTTACTTTGACGCGGGGGTGAGCAGCAGAGGTGGGGAGAGGCGGGGCTATTGCGCAATCATTATCAGAAAATGATCGATGAAGCTGCAGTACATATCCACAAAAGCAGCGAGTAAGATCCCCCCCGGATGTGTAAGTCTGCTGTAGATGTTGCACAAAGAACTGTAGCATGGTCAGTAGCGTCCGGAGCACGCTAGCAACTCTGCGATCCGCCATTGTTGTTGTTGTTGGTGGCGAAACACATCAGCAATGGCGCGGGAAACGCGGAGGTGAGCAGCAGAGGTGGGGAGAGGCGGGGCTATTGCGCAATCATTATCAGAAAATGATCGTATAGGGCATACACACGGAGCTGTTTGACCCCCCAGAGCGTTGCGTATGCCGTTCTATCCACCTTGGGACCCGTTATCGTTTCCTCAGTCGTTTAGTGCCGTATGCGGTCGTCCTCGTGTGGCCGAACGGTCTATATGACACTAAACAGTAACGCTAACGGCCGTTTTTGTCCTCGTGTGGCTGCAGCCTCAATGGCTCTTGATGACATCAATGAGCAGTCCCAAAACATGCTGCTGTATAAAAAGAAATAGGTCCAGATTTCTTCTATTTAGTGTTGGATGATTTGTTGTATTGATTGCTGATGGATGTTAAGATATGTTTTACAATTATAACAAAAAGATTATTGTATTTGGAATCAAAAAGTTTACAAATCGTAGTTTTAATAAAATGACTAGCAATATAGGATTTATTCAACAGCGGTAAAGTATTAAGTTACTAAATGAACGTACACTGAACTGTAAAACTTACCACTATTTAGGAAAGGACCTGATCAGAAGGATTGACTAGTAAGACAGCAAAGAGGCGGAGGAGGTCTCTGTCATGTACAACCATTGGTAGATGTTACACCTGAAAGAAAGATAAGGAAATAAGACAACACAGGAGGACAAACATCTTCTTAAGTAAAAGACCAAATCATGTCAAGCTTTAACTTGAGGCTGTTTTTTCAGTCTTTACAATGCACAGTTGGAAATTACATTCCAAAAGGGCCGTATGCTGCATATCATCTCCTCCCTCTCCACTGTTTCCAGTAGATCTCTACTGCCTGTCCAATAAAACTGAAATGCCCCAAAACAATCATATTTCAAAAGTTAAAAACAATAACTTGCTTTTGGCATTCAAATGTATTATAATCTCACCTTTTTCCTGGATGTCAGGAAGGCGTTCCCTTCAAGTCCGCAACCAGTCATAGGAGTTCAAATGCAAAGCCTGAAAGATGACAAGAGCGGGAGACTTACATGTTACAAAATAAGTAATACCAGAGCAGTGTTTAGGACATGCAGAGAACAGATCAAATCCCCTGACAGGCTCACACACTTTGGTGATGTCCTCATCTGATAATGATGTTTCATTTTTAGCAGCAAAGTAACATTACTCAAGGTATATGTTGGACCCAACTCATGTACAGTATGTTTTGCATCTCCTAAACAATGGTCTGTATAGTTGAGTAGAAACAAACTGTCCCTACAGTTTCAGGTAGATTAACAAAGAAAAGTTTGCAATGAAGCACAAAACCCCTCTTTGTATTAAGCTAGCTGCCACAAAAAGTACAGCTTAATATGCTAACCTGGTGGACTTCATGTCCAACACAAAACCTCTAACGTGCATTACATTGACGATTTTAAACACAACTTAACTCTCTCAACTTGTAAAATAACGTTAATTTAACATACCCTTAAATAACTACATCACGTTTTTCAGGGGCAACACAAACTGCAGAAAACGTTAGCTGCTAACTGTTGTTAGCTAAGACAGCTAGCTCGTAACGATAGCCTCCTAGCAAACGTAAGGTTACGTTAACATTAACTTAACGTTGTAAGAAAGCAAAACGAACCTTCGAGACATATTTTACTCTCAGACTGGGTGTAATTGTGTAGCGTTGCTTACCTCCAGAAGGACTTTTAGCTGTTTCCCAGTAGAGACTAGAGAGAGCTGTCAGAGCGGTTGCTCTCAGAAGAGCAGCATTGGGCGGACCAGATAAGACCAGAGAAGACCAGATAAGAACCAGTTAAGTCTTGGAGCCCACCGACGTCTTCCATGTTGTTATTTTCATTTAGTAGTTTGCCTTATAGTCCTTCTCCTCCATTTTCTTCCTCTTCTCGAGTAGTCAGTGTGGTGCTGTTGCTTTGGTCTGGGTCTCTGGACCTGTGAGCTAACCACGCCCCGTTCATTTGCATATAAGGAATGGAAATGTCTCATCATGAAATACAAGTCACATGAAATAAGCCATTATGAAATACGAGTCTCTTGAAATAAAGAAACGCGTTATTATGAAATACAAGTCATCTGAAATAAATAAATATGTCATTATGAAATACGAGTCTCTTGAAATAAATAAATGTGTCATTATGAACTACAAGTCTCTTGAAATAAATAAATGTGTCATTATGAAATACAAGTTTCTTGAAATAAATAAATGTGTCATTATGAAATAAAAGTCCAATGAAATAAATAAATGTGTATTTAAATGTACATGTATACATATTTATTTTATTATTTATTTATTTTATCATTTATTTCATAGGCATATATATATATATATATATGTATTTATTTAATTATTTATGTCTATATTTATTTATTTAATATTGGCTTAAATGGCATTCCATAAGCAGTAGCCCTGCTGCGACAGAGTCCAACAGAGAGGCAGGAGCTGCGGGACAGTAGCCTAGAAGCAGGGTTGGGTTGTAACGGAATACATGTAACGGCGTTACGTAATCAGAATACAAAAATCAAGTAGGCTAACTGTATTCAGCTGGCGTTACATTTGAAAAACGAGTAATCTGATTACAGTTACTTTCGTAAACCTGAAGTGAATACATTTTGGAATACTTATTGGAATTATTGGTGGAAACATTTCCTCACAAAATGTAATATTCATTACTGGCAGAGCTGTGTGCACACTGCACGGCGCTGCAGCATGTCTGTGAGCGAGAGATGCAGCGTGTCTGTGAGGCCCCGCCCCCGCACGCAGATGAGAGAGAGATCTCTTTTAAAATATATTGAAAGTTAGAAACGGAGATGGTTCGATAAAATGTGCAAGATAACGTTTATGTAGCATTTCTTTATTGTCAAAATGATGACATTTCATAACGGGGTCAAATCAAAGTGAATGGCCTGCTGCTGCTGAATGCCTGGGGCAAGTGACTGGAAAAAGTTTTACAAGTTATAACATCGTTTCAGATAATAAATAATAATGATAATTCATTCTATTTAGGGGCGCCTTTCAAAGCACCCAAGGACACCTTACAATTCATAACATATTCTAAGGAAAGGTTTTAAGACAGTACAAAGAATGCAGTCCGGGTGATGTTTTTTATGTGTGGTGCAGATGAGAGGGAGCTGTCCAGAGTGACACCAAGATGTTGTGTTTGAGTTCTTGATAAGCCATTAAAACAGTAAAATACGTGTCTCCTGTTCACCAAAACATACCCATCTGTTATGGACAAATAAAGTATTCCAAAAGTATTCTAAAAGTAATCTGAATACGTTAAAGTAGACCCGATTCCAACGTTTAAGACACGTAACTGTATTCTGACTACTTTTTGAGCCATGTATTCAGTATTTAGTAACTGATTACAGAACACTCAATACCCCCCCCCCCCCCCCCGGTCTGCAACTTCAAAATTCTGGACTATATAAAAATCGCTGGCCCGCGATAGTGTCTATTGGATACATTTTGGCCCTTGGACAAATGTAGTTGGTGATCCCTGCCGTACTGGTTACTTTGCAGCCCGGACACATTTCCCCCAAAACACATTTAGACGCTATCGCAACATAGAAATACCTTTCAAATCCGATAATTTTTAAGACCTTCTGAATCATATTTAAGACCTTTTTAAGACTTGTTAAGACCCCGCGGGAACCCTGATTGTAACTTGTTTTAATTGTCTGAACTTCTCCCACCTCTGACAATAAATCCTGAGTGGTTACCAAAAAAAAACCCTGCTCTGAAGGTTATTTTCATTTTACAAATCCTGCACTCAGCTTTGCTTTCTCCAATATCATTGAAAAGCAGCCAGATGCTGCTTCTTTTTTCGGTTTTCGCTCATTTCTTGACTTTTTCCAACGCGCTTGCATTTAAATCCTTCTCCCCGTCGCTCTGTGCAGCTGGCCTGTACCATTACACATGCTGTGCCCCCCACACTTCTTTCACATAATGGTATGATCCTAGTGTGTCCTCGCATATGATTGGCCGCATGGTGGCCCAGCTAAATAAAGACCCGCCCCTGCCTGCAAGGATTCTCAGCAAGAGTAGGAGCGGCTGAAGATTCTGCTTTCCCCGACGGGAGTCTGCTCTTCTCGCGGCAGCTCGTGATCGGCGTGTTGGAGACCTCTGAATTAAAGTAGCAAGTCACCTCAAGTCAGAAGGCTCAAGTGCAAGTCAAGTCCCGAGTCATTGGTGTTCAAGTCCAAGTCAAGCCGCAAGTCTTTTGTGATGTTGTCAAGTCGAGTCTCAAGTCATAAAATGTGTGACTCGAGTCTGACTCGAGTCCAAGTCATGTGACTCGAGTCCACACCTCTGGCAGTTAGTAAGATTGATTTAAACTATTATTGGCATAGTGCTGTGCCTGTATACTAAACACCACTCTCACGGAACACCTCACTGAGTGATTTAACTCATATGTCTTACTTTCAGGTTTTTCTTTTCAGACACAGACCCCACGTCGTACTAGCCTACTTGTGTACTTTAAAGCGGCACGGCATCGTTTATAATTTGTGAGCGATTTTTCAAGTTGTCCGTCTTTCTTGAAAAATCCGAAGTGTTGCCAAACGTTTGATTTGTAGGTATTTTTCGGTGTGCTGTGTTTCTCTTTCTCCTCGACTTCCATGTGTGTTGATAACTGAGACTCTCGGCCTCCGTAGTGCGAAGCAAAGATCAAAGATCGTCTCTGCGGAGTGCTGACAGGATGAGAGGATATTATATAAATGAATCACACGTTTTGTTCAGCCGGATAATATCCACATGTTTACCCTACTTTTATAATTTTATAATCATAAATCTAATCGCCAGAAGCAAAATGCTAACGTTATTCTATAAACAAACTACAGCAGGGTCGCTGCTTCAACGTCACGCCAACTTAAGGCGAGACACCCCAGGTGAATAGGGTAATTGTTTTAACTTAAAGGTATCAGCTAGAAATTTCTCCAATTAATTACTTACAATAAGGCAATTGTCTTTTGTATTACAAGTTTTCTGAAATAGCATTTTTAAATATGCAAATTATCCATTATCTCATTAAATATGCACATATTTTAACACATTTCAGGAATCGAAATCTGAACTTTGGATATAGCCAGATTCAAAATTCTTGTTTCATTTTGTAGTCATATTAGTATCTAAGGCTTTTACAGAAAGGATATTGGATATCTCTTTTTATCACTCCATAAATCAGAAAATACTGTCAACAGCCCTAAAATATCCATTTTTGCCATGTTTTTAGGTATATAATGTTGTATAATTCAGGCTATGAATGATATATGGACAAACCCTTCTGTAAAAGCCTTCATAATATTGATAGGAATATAACTGGAAGGTTTGGTGAATGTACGTGCTACTGAAGTTGAAATTTCGAACTCAGAGTAGGAGAAAAAACTCATTTTGAGAAAACGACCTTTAAAGATTGCAGTGAGGCGCTAGCTAAACCCTCCTGTTCTTTGGATGACAGCTTGCGCATCGACGCACTCCGTGAAGGTATTTCATGTTCAGGGTCATTTTTTTTTTTATTACCTTGCTTCGTGCAAGTGACAATTGTTGTCGTCTTCTCTGTGAACGTTTTTTTCGCCGTTCTTTTTGCATTTTGAGATTTCAATTTCTAGCTGAAAGCTAACCAGGAAGTGTTTTAGCACACCACGTGACGCATCTGAACGAATCACGTTGTCGTAAATTGACACCAGCCAATGAGATTTCGTTTCTTGGTTTAAGACCCCTTTGTGCTTTCACGATTGGTTGCTGATACAAAGGAAATGACCATATTTGGATCCGATGAGATTGTGCAGGAGAGACACAGCTTTCCACCGATACCTCTGTTGACATGGTGCACACAGCGGTCGCGGTACTTTATGTTACGTTAGAATGCTAACTTTTGGTGAATTTAGGAGAAATCTACAGGCGCAAATAGACAAACTATAGTAAAATAAACACTTAAATGTGTATTTTGTACGTTTTCCTTCCAAAACCCTGAAAGAAAACATGTTATGGAATCAAAATAGCACAAAATCTCAAAATTGACCTGTACTTGAAAAACGATGTTTTTGCCTGCCGTGTCTCGCCTTAAGATCGATATTAAAAAATACAGATTGAAAATTGTACAAGTTGAAGCGTTTGTTTGAACAGTTTGCAGGAGCGCAGGTAATTGCTTTCAAGCAGAACAGGGCAAACAAATTTAGCGGGAGTGTTTACGTGTTTGGCGTAAAGACGTACAACGTCCTCCACAACTTCTGTAGTTCTATTCAGCCACATGGTAACAACCATTTTTTTTCAGACACGTAAACTCTTCAAAAATCACCAGTGGGGTCACTGCTGATGGATTTAATGTCGCAGAACAAAACGTGATCCGTCTCTTAAATTTGTGTCAACCACAGACCTTATTTCCAGCTATTTTCCAAAATCCTATGGAGAAATCCCGTTGACTCTGAGAGGAGGGAACCGGTAGTGGTAAAATGCTAACTCACTTCCAGGTTTTAGGACTCGTCACTGCACCACTCTGCACCTTTTGATATGCTGGAGAGCTCCGTGTCTCGATCCGCTCTGAACAGCTGGAAGCCTGGCAGCTGTAGCGCCAAGTCTGGGATCGATCCACACAATCAGCTCTCAGTGAAGCACAAAACAGAAGATGAAGAAAAGTCTCTATTTCTTCCAACAAGTAGCTGAAGCTCGTCCAGTTTATTGCTGATGGAATAGCACGTTGGAGAGAAATATTCCTAGTAACGGCGTGCGGAGTCCGCAGGAGCGTAGGGGCACGAGCGTCCCGGCCCGTTTCCCTCTCCTGTGGCGTTTCGCTGCTCGGATGCAGGTGAGCGCACCTTTCACAAGAATGTCCAATAATTCCACGGAAGAACAGAGAAAAGCGGGAAAGTAATCCGCTGAAGTTGTTTCTCTTATGTTTAGCGGCTCTTCCCTGGTGAAAGAGTTTGATGTACTGTATGTAAACAAGACAAAACAGAGCGCACCAAAACACAGAAACAGACGTCTGCGGCGCCATATCAAAGGATGGAGTATGGAGGGAGGGTTGAAGGGTTGGAGGGATGTAAGAATGGAGGAATGATAGGATATAGTCGTGTTGTAGAAATGGCAAATCCGGATCCTTTTACGGACTCTGAGTCTTCTGAGTCAGTAATTGAAGAGATCCGGATCATATAAGTCATCTGTGGCGAGCCGTCAGGGCCCTCTAGGCCCTCTGTGAGGGCCTAAGATATTCTACAAAATAATATTTAAAAACATTAAAAAAAATAATATATTTTTTTATATATTTTGTTATATATTTTTATATATTTTTTTAGTTATATTTTTCATTAGTTTTACCAAAATAACTTGATTTAATTGTATTTAAAATAACATTTCCAAAGAAATAAATCCTTCGAATCTGCCTATACAATTTCTGTTGGAATGTGAATGGTTAAATGAAAGAAGCTCCTCTCTGCATGTTACTGTGAAGAGAGGAGCTGTTGGACGTCCAGGCGGTCCAGCTATGAATTCACAGAGGGCCAGCTATAGTAACTGAACGAGAGAGTAATGTCAAATGACAGTACAATTGACCAATCATATCTTCCCTCTAAATGGGTGGGTGTTATTATCGCGGACTTTATCACAAGTTCCGCCCGCTTTGGAACGTTTCTTGTTTCCATAGCAACAACAACTTCCTGTCAACAGCGTTAACTCGCCTTCAAAATAAAAGCATGCCAAATTACACTTAAGACATACAACTGCAACGGAAGTAACAAATACAATGCAATATCCTTTTCAATTTCAAAGAACACAAATAGGGTTATTTACAGGTGTTGTTTTGTGTGGTAGAGGGTCGCTTTCATTGATGCGTTTTGCACCCCGGGCCGTTGTTTTGATATTCCGCTGAAGTATACGCTGTGATGTAATAACTTGAGGGAAGGGGTGGGGGTCAGAGGGCCTAGGTATAAAAGTCAAGGCTCGCCACTGCATTTGAGTCATATGAGTCAGCATCACCAAGAGCGTAGAAATCCTACCGGTGAAACCGAAAAGTTGATGCATTTCACAAGCATATTAAACTGACGTTATATTAACCTCCGCTACACAGTGTCTTTTGCTATAATAAAAAATGTTGATCACAAAAAAAAGGGTTATTTTGCGATTTGGCGAATCTGAGTCTGCTGTTGACTCGTGCATGAGGACGAGTCTGCTGGATCTCTGGATCTGCTGCTATATGGTTACGGCTCTGAGTCCGCACGAGTCTGCTATGTTTTGCACAGTGAGTCAGGATTTGCAAATCTCTGAGTCCCCACGAGTCTGCAGGAAGTGAAGGAAGTTCCCTTAATTCAGTGAGTCAGGGTTTTCGAATCTGAGTCTGCTGTTGACTCTGCTACGGTTACAGCTCTGATTCTGAGTCTGCACGAGTCTGCAGGAAGTTTCGCTGTTCCGCCTCCCCTGAGCCAAACGATAACTTCTGGCAGCTATCCTACTTGCTAAAGGGTAGGCAGATGGACTGGGGTACGTTGTAATGTGATTTTACATGTTATAAGGAGAGTAGCGAGTGACGCAATTTATAGTTTTAATTTGTACGTCACACAAGGTGTAGGACTCAAAGGACTCGGGTTAATCGAGAGGGGAGACTCGTCACGACCAGCTCATTATTGGATCCGGGTTACTGATCCGGATGAATCAGGACTCACCCATCTCTATCCAACCCAGTCTCATGGCATTTCGTATTCACCAACACGATTTTTAATCTATTGATTCGTGTTCACCAACACGATTGGGGCGGTGGTGGCGAAGTAGATAGGGACTTGGCTTGGCAACTGGAAGGTCACCAGTTCAAGTCCCGGCAAGACCAAGTGCTACCGAGGTGTCCCTGAGCAAGGCACCGTTCCCCACACTGCTCCCCGGGCGCCTTTCAAAATGGCAGCACACTGCTCCTAGGATGGGTCAAATGCAGAGAAACAATTTCCCCACGGGGATTAATAAAGTATGTCATATCATATCATATCTTTTTTCCGTGTTGCACAGCACGATTTTAAAAGCAATGTATTTCTACTGGTAATGTGTTTCGTGCCTGCAGCACGTCTTTTTCTCCGGTCGGGTCATGGAAGACCGGAAGCTGTGTGGTTCATAAAAACATGTTCTTACTCAATATCAAGCCACAATTATTGCTTTTATTTTAAATCGTATAATTTCGGACTTTTGTTGCCGTCTGTGAGGAAAATAAATGGGGCTCAGAGCCTCAGAATACTGAAATCTGTATTTTTTAAATATTATTTTCCTTCTAATTAGTTATTCTTTTCAAAATAACACACTGTTATTTACTCACCAATAACACACAATTACCCTTGCTTTTATTTATTGGTTTAATTCTATAATCTCTGGCTTTTTTGGCATCCGTCAGGAACTGAATTTCAAAATAAAAATAACCGGAAACAGACGTAGGCATTTCGAGCGATTACCCAAGATCCTCAGCTATGGTTTAAGCTAGCTGATTGGATGTTTTAGCCGCAATGCATGCTGGGATTTGGTGTTTATATTATATGAAATCCGGAAAACATTTTAAAAGAATAAAATAATACTTAATTCCGAGTGCTAAAACATCCAATCAGCGAGCTTAAACCATAGCTGAGGATCTTGGGTAATCGCTCGAAATGCCTACGTCTGTTTCCGGTTATTTTTATTTTGAAATTCAGTTCCTGACGGACGCCAAAAAAGCCAGAGATTATGGAATTAAACCAATAAATAAAAGCAAGGATAATTGTGTGTTATTGGTGAGTAAATAACAGTGTGTTATTTTGAAAAGAATAACTAATTAGAAGGAAAAAAATATTTTAAAAATACAGATTTCAGTATCCTGAGGCTCTGAGCCCCATTTATTTTCCTCACAGACGGCAACAAAAGTCCGAAATTATACGATTTAAAATAAAAGCAATAATTGTGGCTTGATATTGAGTAAGAACATGTTTTAATGAACCACACAGCTTCCGGTCTTCCACGACCCGACCGGAGAAAAAGACGTGCTGCAGGCACGAAACACATTACCAGTAGAAATACATTGCTTTTAAAATCGTGCTGTGCAACACGGAAAAAAGGGGAAAATCGTGTTGGTGAACACGAATCAATAGATTAAAAATTGTGTTGGTGAACACGAAATGCCATGAGACTGGGTTGCTCTATCGTGTTGCCAACAGAGTAAACCTAGAAATGTTGAGTAGCCCAAAGTTTTATGTTAGAAATTAACAGTACGGCTCCCCAGCACATATAAACTGCTGGATGCTAATTTACATATGTTGGGCAGTTTGCACAATAAGCATCAGTTGCGTTTCAACATGTCTGGGTTCAAAATGCTGGCAACTAGACTAATATAGGTAGGGAGGGACAAAGTGTCTAAATAATGTAGGGGGGGATGAAGCAATGTAGGGATAGGAAGGGGAATGGATGAAAGGAAGGGAAAGAGACGGCGGGTCTTTACATCGAGTATGAACAGGTGATTTGAGGTGAGATTAGGGCGTGGCCCTGCTCCTAAAAAGTGAACCCTTTGTTTTAAACAGAGCAGATTGCAAGACTATAAAATAATGTTTGCCTGGCTTGCCTGTCAGAGCAGCTGCTAGAACATTCTACACATATTTTCCGAGACTGTTAAAATAATTGTATCCTAAATTATATGGTTGTGTTTCCAAGATGATTCATTTTAAAATAGGGTGTGTGTGTGTGTGTGTTGCATTATGCATTATTTACAGCCTGCCTGATTGTGTGGGTGTTAAGCGTTCACACACAGCGGTTGCATAACGTTTCCACTCCTCTGTGACTCCAGGACTGTGGAGCTGACATGACTGCAACACAAAGCCTGCATGATATTATTTAAAGCATGGTTCTGCAAGAGTTCATTTTAAGATCTCGGAAAAAGAGTGGTATAATGTAGTAGTTTGTCAAATGACTCTATTCATAAAAGTGTATGTCTTGGTGGAGATGTAGTGGTTAGTGTTGAGTGCTTCATGATGGACAGTGAAATGGTTGCTGTACTCGACCGTCTTCCTTTAAGGCCCTGTCACACTGTCCCGAAATTGACACCCGATGGACACACGAATATGGAATTGTGAATTTCGCACGAAGATGGCCCCGAACCACACACGAAGGCAACATTTACATTACATTTAAGACATACAACTGCAATGAAAGTACCAAAAACAATTATGTTACAGTACTATGATACTGTACTGATATCTTCAGACTTTGTTCTTTACTTTATCCGTCGTTATATGTAGAAAATATTACGTTTTCTCCGTAATGTTGTTTCCATAACAACAACAACTTCCTGTCAACTGTCCTTCAAAATAATATATTATATCCTTTTTAGTTTCACAGAACACAAATTGGGTTATTTACATAATATATTTACATGATTTTGTTGTGCAATAAAACAACGCGATGGACACACGATAAAGGAAATGTTCAAATTCGGCTGTGATCGTAGCAACATCGGGCCATTCGTGAGGGCATCTTAAGCCATCGTATGACCGCCGGTGGAGTTTCTCAGTCTCCGGCAGCAACTTCGTGAGCGGTGGCAAAATCTTTGGCATGCCAAAAAATTGCCGAAGGACCTTGCGAAGGTTCATTATCGTGTTGAATTTGTGTCAATTGTGCCCTTCGTAAGGCCATCGTGAGGGCATCTTGTTATCATCGGTGCCATCGGGCATTCGCCCCGATCAGAGTGAGGGTGAATGCACCGATGATAACACGAAGATGACACGATTTGACAAGATGCCCTCACGAGTGCCTTACGAAGTTGCCGCTCACGAAGTTGCTGCCGGAGCCTGAGAAACTCCACCGGCGGTCATACGATGGCTTAAGATGCCCTCACGAATGGCCCGATGTTGCTACGATCACAGCCGAATTTGAACATTTCCTTTATCGTGTGTCCATCGTGTGTCAATTTCGGGACAGTGTGACAGGGCCTTTACCAGTAGTCTTAACTGCATCTCCAAATCCTCGGATTTGGACACTACTTAACTGGTCTTCAAATGAACTCAGAAATGTAAGGAAACTATCAATATACTGTTCATGTAGGACACAGGATTTATAGCTAAGAGTTCTGTTCAGGACAAAGGACAGATGTCGCACTCAGTTCATCCAACAAAAAACTTCAAATCCCAGCCACTTCCAGTCACAACCGGTGTTCCCCAGGGCTTAGTCCTGGGGCCTCTTCTTTTTATCATCTATTTACTTCCTCTTGGCAATATCTTCCGTAAACACAACATCCACTTTCATTGCTACGCGGATGACACCCAGCTCTACTTGTCCTCCAAACCAACCACCATCCTCCATCCTCCATCCTCCCTGTCTGACTGCTTACAGGACATAAAATCCTGGTTCTCCTCTAACTTTCTCAAACTTAACGACAGTAAAACTGAGGTTCTCCTCATTGGCACAAAATCCACCCTAATCAAACCTGACAGTTTCTCCATTAAAATAGACAACTCTTCAGTCTCCCCCTCCCCTCAGGTTAAGAGTCTGGGTGTCATCCTCGACGGCACACTTTCATTCAAATCTCACATCAGTCATATCACTCAGTCTGCCTATTTCCATCTACGCAACATCAACCGCCTCCGCCCCTCCCTTAACCCTAAGACCACCGCCATTCTTGTTCACACCCTGGTCACTTCCCGCATCGACTACTGCAACTCCCTTCTCTTTGGTCTCCCTCTCAAATCCATCCACAGACTTCAACTGGTTCAGAACTCTGCCGCCCGCATCATCACCAGAACCCCCTCCATTAACCACATCACTCCTGTTCTTCAGCAACTTCACTGGCTCCCCGTCAAATCCCGTATCGTTTTTAAGATTCTGCTCCTCACCTTTAAGGCCATCCATAACCTCACTCCTCTGTACCTCTCCGACCTCCTGCACATCAACACACCCATCCGCACACTCAGGTCTTCTGCTTCCCTCAGCCTGACTGCACCCCCCTTCCGTTTAACCACCATGGGGTCTAGAGCCTTCAGCCGCTCTGCACCCCGCCTCTGGAACTCCCTCCCACCTGACATCCGCAACACTGACCCTCTCCCCATTTTCAAATCACATCTCAAAACATATCTCTTCACACTCGCATATCCACCCTGATCATTATCCATCACAAATCCTCTGTTTTATTGATTTGGTTATTTGATTTGTTATATACTGCATTGTCTTGTTTATGTCTCTTATGCTGGTGTTATGTATTGTGTATCTTGTTTTTTATGTGTTTGTACGGCAACCTTGAGAGCCTTGAAAGGCGCCTATATACAATAAATGCATTATTATTATTATTATGTCTACATTCTCAAGAAATGCTGGTGATGTGGAGCGTTCTTCAGTTAGGCCAAATTATATTATATTGATAACATATTTATGTTACTGTTGAGTGACTTATTGACCTTTTCTCTACCTCGACAGTCAGATCAAAACGTTAGACTTGTACAAACTACATGAAACCTTCAGAAGGCATATTCCAGGGAAGTATTCTGATAGGAGGGAGGGTCCGTCAAAATACTCACACAAACTTGGGTCTATATTTGTCTATATTTTATAATATATTTGTTGTAAAACCACAATGCCCAAGAGCCGTTTAAGACCCCAGGCATGAGGAAGTTTATTAGAGTTATTTAGGGCAGACTTAATAAATTAGGACATAGCGTCGCCAATGCAACTACAATTACTTTATATGGTTTAAACAAGCTAAGATAGTTTGTTGGAACAAGCAACAATTGTCAACATGAAGTATTACAGTTACCAAAATATGACAGTACAAAGAAAAGAAAGAATATATAATACCTTCCTGGCCGCAATAAAATCATGCTTATCGTGTGTAGATAACGTACAATAAAATATTTGTTTAAATGATACAGTAAGACAATTGGAAAGAACATATTTCTTAAAATATTTGATAAAATAAAACAATATTTAATATTGATTTTGACATCAGTCCAATCACAAAGACCAGACTTTATATTCCCAGAAATCAGTGGAGCTTTTGCCATAACTGTTTAGTGTTTGGACAACAATGTCACAGTTGATGTCATACACTAAATCTACTTCCTGTCTATTGATTAGAGCTCATCCAACAACTGGACTGGTGTGAAGCAGTGAAGCATGATGAATGGTGGAGAACACACATAATTAAAAAGAGGTGTTCGCAGAAACGTACGCTTACTTCACACACTACCTGCCGTGACGTTAACACACACTTAATACTGCGAGTAGTATTGGGACAATGTGGACAAGATATAAATGGCATGCTGTACAAAGTGTCCAACAACCACACACACACAGTCAGGTTTACATACACACTCTGTGTTCCAGTGAAGGAATATCCCTCGTTTGCATCAGAGAGCTGCTGCTGCAGAGGAAAGCCTGTGTTTGTAGATTATGGAAGTGACTGCATAGAGCTGAAGTGTGTGTGTGTGTGTGTGTGTGTGTGTGTGTGTGTGTGTGTGTGTGTGTGTGTGTGTGTGTGTGTGTGTGTGTGTGTGTGTGTGTGTGTGTGTATATCCACTGCAGACAAGCTGTGTTGTGTTGACAAAGCAGTTCCCAATGAACCAAGTCCTTGGTTACACAGTGGCTGTCTGACTGTGAGCCAAAATGTCAGCTTTCTTTGTGCGTGTGTGTTTATTTAGCGCAAAAGGGCCTGAGTGTGTGTTTGTGCATGTGAACAATTAAATATGTTCCTGTTTGCTTGCATATGTAGTGTGTGCATGTGATGTTAGTCTAAAGACAGCAAAAACAGTGGATCAAAGCGTGGTACAATGTCAAGATAAAGCTATTCACAGTGTGTCTGTGTGTCTGTGTGTGTGTGAGGGATTATCACCTTCATTACACTTTATATGTTTACATAAATTAAATCCCTTTGCTTTTTGGTTATGTTTGTGCAAACATCAGGGATCTTTTTACGAGTTATTTGGATAACCAGTATCATTAGAAAAATGCACTATAATTTATTTTTGTAATGGCAATGTTGGTGTTCAGTTCAATAAGATATTTCATCCCAGCAGCTCGACTAATGTAGTCATGTAATGTAGCCAGCGGAAATTCCTCCTGCTCAACTCCTCTCAGAGTGATCCGTCTATTTTTATTCCTCTCTCTCTCTCTCTCTCTCTCCTCTCTCTCTCTCTCTCTCTCTCTCTCTCTCTCTCTCTCTCTCTCTCTCTCTCTCTCTCTCTCTCTCTCTCTCTCTCTCTCTCTCTCTCTCTCTCTCACTCACTCACACTGGATTTTGGATCAGTTTAAAGCGTTGGCCATGATCCTTTTTAGCAAAGCGAGGAGAAGCTCATCTTCATGTTGCCGTGGAAACGTAGGAAGAAAATGTTTAATATATCCTTGGATGTGTGTGTGTGTGTGTTTGTGTAGGGATGAGGTAAGGTATAGCTTGTTTACAGTGAATGTATATATTTATTTTTAACCATAATACACCACAACTATAGTCTTTGATACAACACAGAATGACCCCAGTGAGGTCCTCCACCTCTGAACATTTCACAGTCTATGGTTCTGATCTTTTACATGTTACATGTCCTGAACAAAAATATATATTCTTTATTTCTTATATGCAATATTTAGTCCAAATTAAATTGTCTCTCTGTCATTAACATTGCAATACTTTAGAAAGGTGTAGGGAAAATGAAAGACACACACACAAGGTTTCAATGGTTGAGTCATATGATGCAAAAAACAATTGAATCTTACTTGAAATTCACAGGTATTTGAATTGCTCAGTCCACAACAATGTTAAGCAAGCACAATATGCTAGATTTGATTATTTTCTATCCTATCCTACTTGTTAAAACGTAATGGAACTGGTACCGCCCCTTTACCTACTGATTATACTGCTGTCTATGTGTCGGTACATTATGGAATGTGTAAACAAACACTAAAGGGAACAGCAGAAGAAGACAGACAGGAAGTAAACATTGAAGGAAACCGCAGAAGAAGACATACAGGAAGTAAATACTAAAGGGAACAACAGAAGAAGACAGACAGGAAGTAAACACTAAAGGGAACAGCAGAAGAAGACAGACAGGAAGTAAACACTAAAGGGAACAGCAGAAGAAGACAGACAGGAAGTAAACACTGAAGGGAACAGCAGAAGAAGACAGACAGGAAGCAAACACTAAAGGGAACAGCAGAAGAAGACAGACAGGAAGTAAACAACAGAAGAAGACAGACAGGAAGTAAACACTAAAGGGAACAGCAGAAGAAGACAGACAGGAAGCAAACACTAAAGGGAACAGCAGAAGAAGACAGACAGGAAGTAAACACTGAAGGGAACAGCAGACGGAGACAGACAGGAAGCAAACACTAAAGGGAACAGCACCGCTTTGTGTCTGTGTTTTTTTTCATGAATGACCGCCTGCACATTATCCCTTACTTGGACGCAAAGAGACATTTTGTCTTTAGTGTGATACTGGAACTGTGGAGCATGGCTGTAACAGGACTAACAAGGCGTTGGGAATGACACTCTGGTCTTTAGATAAATATATATATATAGAGCCATTTCCATACCTCAAGTGTATCTACTCAGAATGTGTGAGCATATAGAAAGTAACAACACAAACACTCGACTAACAAAGGCAGTTTGAAGTACCAAGATACAAATATAAAACTGATGTTGCACAGCGAGTCATTGACATAGGATTTTGATTCAGTAAGATTCAGCGACCAGGTCAATTTGGAGAGGCAATAACCAGTATTATCATTAAGGCCTTTAACAAATCTATGACGCAGTGCTTTTTAAAATTATGGGATTTAAAATGTAGTTCCCAAACAGTTTAGTACATATTTTGGTTGTACGGGACACATTACTTGTTAAAACTAAAGTGTTAAAAACATATTGCTTGGCCATAACATATGCATACAAATAAAACTCTTACATGTGATGATTTATCAGGACTGTTCACAGTTTTGTGTGTGAGATACAAACACCTCTCTCCAATGATAGCAGCCAACAGATGGGTCTATATTACCATGGTGTGTTTCCACTGGCTGTCTCTCCACTCGCTGTATGTGCCAGTGTAATGGCTTCAGTTACTACAAAGTGCAAACATTGATCCTGACAACAAAACAACATCTGTGGGCTTGTTAGGCAAATGAACAAGTGTTATACAGAAAATAGGAGTTGCTGTAACAGTGACAGACATGAGTTCCCCAAAGTTAAAAAGCCATGCACACACACAAGAACAAGTTACACACCCATTAAGCCTTGATTATAGCCCGCAGTCTGCAGAAAGCTTGATTAATGGATGGATGTTGGATTAATAAAGAGTGACACTGGCAGCTGGGGATTTCTCACTGATGGGAACTTAATTCAGATGTCATCTCATGTATGACTTGGTACAAAGAAAACGTTGTAGTAATTCAATTGAAGTGACTGTCCAAACACTGACTAGTCAAATAGGTCAAGTCATCTTTATATATGCATCCATTTTAAATCAGAGAAGCTGAGAGAAGAGGGAGGATAACACAAAAAGGTATTTAACCCTTTGCAGGATAAGACAAAACAAGATGACTTGAACTCAAATTATTTTAATTTCATCCTTCCAACTTTTCCACCAGGTATAAAAGACTCCCTTTTCTTTACATAAATATACTGTTTTCTTATTGTGGTGCTATACTTAGGTTGGATGGGAACACACTTAATAGCATTACCAAAATAAGCAAACAGGATCAAACCAACATTCACTTCAGATCTGAACACAGGGAGGAACGTTTTGAGAGTGGTTTTGAGAAACTAGGGTTTTACGTTTTAACAACTCAGAAGCAAAGCTGATACACAGCAAATGTACATTGTATTGTATTAAATGCACTTAAAAGGTGCTCTGAATACACAATTGTATGAGGTGTTCCAGATATGTTTTTCTTTGAAAGGAAGAAAGAAATTGAGTTTTTAATTTGCATCTAATTCTCTTTTCCTCTAATTTTGTTGTTATGCAGCCACCTCTAGGGGCCGTCATAATTTAAGACACAAAGAAGCAAGACAAGTGTAATATAAATGAGTGCAGGAATGAGTCATAAACCCTGAAACAAGTTAACATTTTAGCACTTCAGTGTTCTCTGGTCTCGAAGTCAATCGTTTTTTTAATGTGCATTTGGTTAGATGCTTGGAATAAGGTCTGTCGATAACACAAGTTGAGGAAATGTTCTTGATTTGTTCCACGACATCAGTAAATACTAGGGATGTAACGATACAAAAAACTCACGGTACGATAATATCGCGATAACAAGTCCACAGTACGGTATTTATCGCGATATTGAAAAACAAAAATTATTTAGAATTTATTTTATTTTTTACTTGAAAACATTTTCTTTATTAAACAATAAATCTGATTTGTACAGCATTTTAGTCATATAGTAGTATTTTAAAGTGTCAAAAACAAAGTGACAGTAACAGACTGGAACAAGAACAACAAGTGTTTTTTTACCTACTAGTACTACCAAACAAAGTAGGCATTTTCTTTGTGCCACTGCATCTCACAAATAAACAAGGAAATTGAATAATCAGACCCCGCAATAAAATAAATCAAGTTTCACTTTAGTTTTTCAAGTAACTCAACTCAAACTCACTAACTCACTCACTCAGCATCATCAGACAGGTTTCTTTTTAGGAATATGAGCATGTCCACATTTCCTGGTAGAAGCTGGGATGTTTGGGCGTTTACAATATCCCCTGCTGTGGAAAAAACTCTCTCGCTTGGTACTGATTTTGCTGGGACAGCAGTGGTCGCGTTAACCGAATATTTTTTTTAACAATGATGGAAAGATCTGAAAGCAGTCTGTCATTTTGACAGATTAGAACAAACAACTCGGAACAATGCCAAAGTTTCCCCGCAGCGAGGCTCTGGTGTTTGCCACGTCACCCCGGGATTCCACCGGGTCCGTCTGTGCCGCGTCACAGCTGTACCGCGGTTTTGGTCCGACCTCCTCCATAACCCACCGGCAGTGTTGCGACTAACACGTTACTTTGTAACGCAACTACCTTTTGTGGTAACTAATAGCGTTACTAGTTGCCTATTCCCATTAAGTAACGCCGTTATAGTTACTGTGATTTAAATGGGGGCGTTACTGCGTTACATTATGTGATCCAACTGAACCAACCGAATCTCGCTGTGGATGTAATTTATAGGCGAATACGGTGATGTCCTCTCACAGCACCATGGAAAAGTGAAAGTAACTAGAGAGGAGTAATGATTGGTTAACGCGGGGTAACATTTCAGGGTAAGCCAATCAGAGACAGAGTTGGGCGGGTCTTGCCTTATGGGGAAAATACACACGAACACTTGCTAATGCTAACACACACACACACACACACACACACACACACACACACACACACACACACACAATGGCAGATGATGTTTGAACGGAGTTTCTGCGATGTTCAATGCGGGAGAAGAAGAGGGCCAAAATACCGGCGGAATAATACAAATGTTGTCCGTAGAATAACAGTTAGTTGGAATGCTGTTAACAGCATTCCCACTAAAAAATGTTGTCCGTAGAAGAACAGTTAGGCTCACTAAATAAGTGACATTTATTTGTTATTGGCTATGGTAGGTTATTGGTTATGTTCATATACTTATTTGATTATTAAAATGTAAACCGATCTTTTTCATATGGGTGTTTTAGAGTTGTACCCCTAGATCAGGTCTCTAGTAATTATGTGCTCAAAGTGCACTAGATTGAAGCATTTTACTTTAAAATGTTAAAACAAATATATTCCCGGGGGGGCATACCCCCAGACCCCCCTAGAGGATGTGACGTCCACCCCCCAATTCAAATGTTTATACAATACTGAATACATTTGAAGCCATTTTGACGTATATTACCTACGTCAATAAGTTTCTGTTTTTGTAGTGTTTTTGTCTTTTGTAGAGATTTTTCATTTATTCTTTATATATAAAATATTGCATAGGGCGGCAAATTGTCTAGAACCGGCCCTGGTACTAGGCCTCAAGAGCCTTTCTTGTGCTGGCAGACACATAGAAACAAATTGGCGGGGCGCATTGGCACGTGCACACACTACAAAATTCCACGCGCTCCACACTCACATTATGCTGGGCCCACGTGCCTTAGCACCGCTGCTATGACTCCATCCTAGGGGAAACACTGAGCCCTTATTAAAAACATTCGGTCCTCAAGTTGTAAAATGTGCTAATAACATTATTCTGAGTTATTTTCTCGTTTATCATAAACAAGTGGTTTTGCAAATGATAAAAAAAAAAGTATGTATCTATCTTTCTCCTTATTGCTTTTAATTGTTACTGTCCCCTGTGTAACCAGAATAGATATATTTGTCATGTAACTTTGGCACTTTTTTCTCCGAACCACAATGTTTCTTGTGAAAAGACTATGCATGTTACAAGCGAAACATTGTAACATGATGCCAAACATTCATAAGAGACGCTCCAAAAACACTTTTAAACTGCTGTCTTTAAAGTCACTACTTTGTGATGCAAGAAACGTACAGATTAAAATAAGCAAGACATTACCGGCGTAAACCACCAATATTTGCCGATATCATGGTATTACAATAAAATAAATCTGAAAGCAGTCTGTCATTTTGACGGATTAGAACAAACAACTCGGAACGGCGCCAAAGTTTCCCCGCAGCGAGGCTCTGGTGTTTGCCACGTCACCCCGGGATTCCACCGGGTCCGTCTGTGCCGCGTCACGGCTGTACCGCGGTTTTGGCCCGACCTCCTCCATAACCCACGTTACTAGTTGCCTATTCCCATTAAGTAACGCCGTTATAGTTACTGTGATTTAAATGGGTGCGTTACTGCGTTACATTATGTGATCCAACTGAACCAACCGAATCTCGCTGTGGATGTAATTTATAGGCGAATACAGTGATGTCCTCTCACAGCACCATGGAAAAGTGAAGGTAACTAGAGAGGAGTGATGATTGGTTAACGCGGGGTAACATTTCAGGGTAAACCAATCAGAGACAGAGTTGGGCGGGTCTTGCCTTATGGGGAAAATACACACGAACACTTGCTAATGCTAACACACACACAGCAACGCTCACCACCAGCACACACGCAACACACACACACACACACACACACACACACACACACACACACACACACACACACACATACACACACACACACACACACACACACACAATGGCAGATGCAAGTATCAGCGAGAGCAGCAGCGCATTTACAACTTGGAGATATAACCACTATTTTCAATTTGTGGGGATAAAGGACGCAAACAATATTACGGTAAAATATAAACTGTGTGCAGGACAGAAACATCAAAAAACAGCAATGCCAATCTCCTGAGCTATAAAACTAGTCGCCAAAGACCCCACCGTCTCAACCACCGGCAGTGACCCAGATGGAGCAACACCATCTAAACAGCCAAACAACGATTTTTTTAAATCGCCACATGTCACCCAGAGTCAACTAAACAGATTGATTGCCAGGTATGTTGTTGAGGACATGCTGCCCATCGCAACGGTCGAGTCTGTTGCCTTCAGAGAACAAGTCAGCAAAATACCAGTGAAAGCATTTCATTTTCAATTGTATTGTTATTATTTGTAAAGTAACTTGTTACAAGTTACTTTTATAATTTAGTAACTAATAAAGTAACTAGTTGCTCTTTTGAGAGCAGTAACTATAACTATTACTAGTTACTTTTTAAAAGTAACTTGCCCAACACTGCCCACCGGGCACGTTTCAGAAGCGGAGAGTCCTGCGTGCCGGCTCACAGTTTTTGTTGATTTGGGTATATTTCCTGGACAGGCTACTTTGTACAGACAAAGTTAATAATAATTGTAATATCCCAGTTATAAACGACATGAATCAAAGATGTGTTGCTGTATTTTGGTGGAAAAGAGCATTCATCATCATAATTATTCTATATATATATAATTTACACAGTGCCTGTAAACCGGAGGAGAATGCTGGCATTTCTCCTCCTACTTGAAAGACTACGGAGGGATAGGGTCTGCAAAATTATTTTATTTTGGGGATTGACTGGATGCTCTGACCGCTCCACTTCCTGCCCGGCGCTATGCAACGCGTCGCGTCGGAAATAGACTTGCATCCTATTGTTTGTGGATCCCAGCACCGAGACGCTTCTGGGACGCTTCTGGGACGCTTCTAGCCGTAACGCGGCGCGTCTGGTGGAATAGCACCCATTGACTAGAGTGGCCGCGATCGCTGAGCGCAGACGGACCCAGTGGAATCTAGGGGTTATGCATGCCCTCCAAAAGGAAATGATATAGTTTCCAAACCGTACTTTGCCGTACAGAGCATAGAAATGTCTGGGAGGTTTTGCTTTACGCTGTGCGCGCTCCCGTGAGGTGCATGCATATCTCGGTGGGCATGCATAACACAGTTCACAAGCGTGCTCTCTGAACTGCCCCTGTGACAGGGGCGACATGTTAGTGGCGAGTTCAGACCCGACGGGTATTAATGGCAAACTGTGCATTGTCTCTCCACCACTTCAAAAACAATACAGTTTTTGCCAAGAAGGTGAGGCTTATTGACAGAGATATAAATATACTGTTGGTACTTGTCAATGTCTCTAGGCATGTACATGTAGCCCTGTAAATATGATGTCCTTTTGTGTTATCTGTTGTTTTATGTTCACGTTGTAACCTACTTGCTGCCATGTTGGACAGGTCTCCCTTGAAAAAGAGATCAATGACCTGGTTAAATAAAGGTTTAAAAAAACAATAATAATGAATTAATCATGTAATATCGCGGTAGATTTTGTCAGTCTCACGCGACGGTATTGAGACGTTTATTTTTCGCGATACCGCGATATTCGGTATATTGTTACATCCCTAGTAAATACCCCACTGGTGCATGTCTGAAGCTTCTATATGTCTTAAAAATAGCGGTTGCTAACAATGAGACGACTAAACATCATCACCCTAAACATTAGCCGCCTTCAGCAACGCAGTTCTGACTTGAAGCCATGTGACTGATGTGTTTCCATTATAGCATTATAATTTTCGATGAAATCGACCAATTGCATTTACGCTTCAGCTATTTTTTTAAGTGGTGTTAAAGTGTCGAGAGCACCTTGCTGAAAAAATGTAGGTATCATAAACGTTTGCTTGCCACATGTTTTATTTTGAAGTACTTGTGTTGTGTTCTGTGTATAGAGCTGTGTGTTTGTGGCAGCCCCTAGTGGCGAGTGATAATAGCGCAGCTTTATTTATCACAGGAAATAGTCATACAGGAAGTTGTGTCGGTCAGTTGGGAAATGTCATGTGGCAGTCCCGTTTTGTTAGCTCCACAATCTGGCTGCATCCATCTTCTGGAGACATGTTAAGCGCATTGTCTGTAAGTAAATATGTTAGTTGAAACTATATTAATGTAGAACAATGCTTATTTCATCATTTGATCGTATTTCATACCTTTATTATGTGACGTTAAACTGCATCTGCACAACTAGGCCTAAGCTAACGCCTCATGTCAATGACAATGTAATAGTAATCTGTTAGCGTATTAGCTCATCGTTAGCTTAGACTCTTTAGCATAATAGCTCGTTGTTGGCTTAGCACTGTTAGCATTTTGCTAAACTCTTGTTTTCTCTTCACTTATAAAATAGATTAGTTTGTTCCTTCTAACTAGACTAGCATTATCATAGCATGGTCATTTATGTTGTGCTTCTGTATACCTGTCATGTATACTTATCTCAGATGTTTTTATTTTAAAGTAAATTCAGATGGAACATAGTAAAAACATGTAAATTCTAATGTCCGCCTAAAAAACTCCCATTACTTACAGTGAAACCACCCTTGAATGACGGGTTAGTAGACTAAAAGCTTTGGGAATCCAAACTATAACATATAATAAGTACCCTGTATCAAGATTGATACAAAACAAGTTAAATTTGACCTTTTTAGAGAGGTTTAGCAAATTACCTCTGGGTAATTTGGGAACCATCAGTTCCATTTGACCTTTTTCACTGTAAAAATCATTTTATTACTTTGAATTTTCACTATAGGAATTCATTCCATCCAAATACAACTGTTGTAAAAAATAAATAAAGCAAACATACAAAATGAAGTTGGACTCCAACTGGAGCAGATTTATTTAAAACATTTACAATGTTACAATATGTTGGCATGCCACTCCTGGTAACAATTATTTTTGGGAGTCAAGCACAGAGGGACCTGGCACTTCACGCAGTGCAAAGGTGTCTTCACCCTCTTTTAGCCAGCATCATGGCAGTTCCTGCAGTTATTTCTGATAAAAAAAGGTCTTGTACCATTTCATTGTTTTGTGGAGAACGATGTAGTACCCGATCAAAGCGTCAGACACATCCACGCCACCCATGCTTCTGTTGTAGTCCAACACAGCGTCAGGAACGGGAACTTTCTAGTGAAAGATGAGGCAGAAGTTGAGGAATGTGAGGGTGAGGCAGGTGTGGGCTGGGTGAAAGTAGACAATGGTGGGGGTCCAGAAGCCATTTCATCCTCCTCTCCATCACTATGAAAACAAATGTGGAAAAACAAAGAGATTCGATTAATTCTTGTAATTCCTGTTTCCTTGGCAGTAAACATGCCATTTTGAGTGTGTGAATGCAATACATTTAGTGACTATAGACGAACACTGGCCTATACTTTTAGTAAATGTAACAGACAAGAAACACTATTTGGTATTTTTGTAAATAATTCCTGCCAAACATGCCATTTTGAGCGTGTGAATTTACATTCCATTTCATTTAGCAGACGCTTTTATTTACTATATGAATAATCGTACACCAAATAAATAAGTAATAGATAAAAACAGAGAGATTACATACCTTTCGATACGATACGATATCTGCATTAGGGGTGTTGAAAATAATCGTTTCTACGATGCATTGCGATGCGGACGTGGACGATTCGGTCTCGATGCAGTGTCGGAAGATAATCGGTTATAGCGTAGTAACGTTGCTTCCTGATTTTCCGGCCGCGGCTGTACTATAACATTTTTTTTTTATGTCACTTTAATATAAAATCGGTCGGTGACGCAGAGATCAGGGAACAGACGTGACAGCGGCACAGCGGCACAGCAACACCAAACACGGAGTAGTCTGCTTTATCCACCAACCCAACACCACCAGTCCAGAACCAACAGCAGAAGGACCCGCTCTGAATCACTCCGTGTCGCTGCGGCACAGGGATTTATGTTTTTCAAAAATAATCGCGTTACAATCATGTCAGGTTTTAGGTGGATTTAATTAAGTCTTGGATTGCAAAGTATGAATGTCCTCTAGCAATTTTCAGACGATATACGTGTGTAAAGTTTGTGAAGGCAGGAGGAAAAAAGCTCCCGCGATCACCGTCTCCTCTCTGCTGCTACAAGCCCCGCCCCCTCCCTGAAAATAATGAGTGACAGGCTGACAGTGACCCGATAGAAACTTTATTATTCACTTAATCACTGAGATATAATGAAGCTAATTTAATCTCATACATTCATGGGATGTATGCAACAGTAAGACAGAGAATGTAAGTGTGCACCCACATGCAGTGTTTTTGTTTGTATATGCTATTGTAAATACTCCTGTTGTCTGCTGTGTTCAGACTCAAGTCCTGTGTGTGATGCCACATTCAGGACATTCAGTGTCCTTTTTTTTAACAGAAGACCGTTGCTAGAAGCTGCAGCTAGACTGCAGAAGCATTATTTTTTAGTTTTTGAGGATGGAACAATTTCACACACAGATATAGGGAGGCTAGACCTATACAATTCATTTATTTTGGTTTATAAATGAATGTCAAGACATTTATGTTATTGATTTCTGAAGCACTTTCTAAATAATAAAAAGAGAGTTCATATGTATTTACTGCATGTATTCATTGATGAAAAATAAGCCATGTGCAGTAATATAGAAAATTGAGGATGCAACGCATTGGTATGAATCATGATGCATCGGGATGCATCGGGATATCGAATTGAATCGAATCGTTGACAGGATAATCGTAATCGAATCGTGAGACCAGTGAAGATGCACAGCCCTAATCTGCATCGCTGTCAACATTAGTCACAATTTCCATTGCCTGTAAAGTAGTAAGCATCTATTTCCTGTGAGCCATTATTTGACAAAAGTCAAAGTACAGAAAAAGTCCTAAACGTAAATCTTGTAATCTGCTCTGTTATCTGCTATCCGCTCTGTGCTCCGTGCGCTCTGGGTCCTGCTGCAATTCCTGCTTCCTTACGTAGTAGACAATAAGTAGAGTCTGCTGCGTAATGTAACTGGCTGTCATACTTTATACTTTACGTAGGACCATGTCTCTGGAACCCATTGGTCAATTTGGGTGATTTACACCTTTTTCTTAACCATCAGAACCAATAGAATCGATGGGCAGTTCCCAAATCCACGTAAACATTACCATTGCGGACGTAATAGAGAAGCAAAAGAAGCATATCTGAAAGTACAAGCCTGGACGGCAAAACTTTATACCCAGTATATTACCATAAATATGATGATGGATTATCAGTAAACATTTCTACGTGACACAAAGACATTGGATTAACCTTGAGCGGCGTTTTTATTCCGTTGAACACAACTTTTGATCACAAATCAAAAAAGGTAAGATGTAATTATTGTAATATTTTTGAAACCGGATGTTGTTTACTTTCTCTTTTCTGGCTGATAGCTCCAGGAATTCGGGGTCGTACAGTGATCACATTACATGTGTGGAATCTGTGGAGTCTCAGCTTTAAATCGTATATCTTGTTTGTGCAGTTAAGATAAGTAATAAGGGCATTTCTACCGTGAGTGCTGTGCAAAATTCTGTTAGCATTAGTTAGCATTTTTTCGCTCCATGCTAATTCAAAGGCTTGATATTACTCTTGTGTTTCTTTTAGCTAAAAATGGTTCATATTGTCAGTTAGCTGAGTTTCTTACCGTTAAAAGGGTATGGAACATTAATAGTTTCATAAATGTTAAGAAGCCCTGAGACAGTCTCGAAAAAAAACGGTGGGGGGGGGTCCACTGGGGGGACCGCTGTGCTTAAGAGGTTAAACAACATTGAGCCACCTTTCACCTCAAGATGAGTCATTCAAGTTCCAAGACAAAGCGGAACTTACGAACGACGAACTCTACGAGGAAACCCGGTCTCTACAAACCCGTGCAAGGGAAAGCGGTTAATTCCTCAGTCCAAATGCCATGCTTGCCGTCGCACGAGCAAAAGCCGAAGCAGCTGAAGCCAGAGCATCCTATACTCAGCGGGAGATAGCTTTAAAGGTCGAACAAGCCCGTCTACAAGCTACATTTGAAGCACTTCAGGTAGAGAAAGAAAGGGATGCTGCTAAAGCTGAATTGTAAACGCTGGAAGCTGACCTAGTTGAGAGTGATCTAGGATCTGCAGTCAAAAAGCCTATTCCTCTCTCACCTCAAAAACGGCTGCAACATACGGAGGAATACGTGAGGGAGCAGTCGCTTATTAAGTCATCATACCATTCCAATATGGACGAAGCCCCATTTCACACACCACATGTGACACGCCGATGGCAAACTGGACTTCCACGTGATGACCAAGGCAGCCTTCCCATCAAAAACGAGCATGGGGTCTCACACATAGGCGAACAGCCCTTCAATCAACACCAGTCTTCCACCCACCCACATGGGGCCTTCGGCATAAATCCACGTATTTCAGAGTACGACAGAATACCTACCAACCACGATCTTGCCAAGTGACTGGCTCGCAACCAGCTTGTCACAACAGGCCTAAGCACCTTCGACGATAAACCAGAGAACTATTGGGCCTGGAAATCGTCTTTCAAGAGCGCCATTGCTGGATTAGACCTTACTGCAGGAGAAGAGCTGGACCTCCTCAGAGGGCTTGGCAGAGAGTCTTCAGAGCACGTTCGCAGGCTCAAAGCGGTGAACATCAGATGTCCGCCAGCTGGACTAAGTATGGCCTGGGAGAGGCTGGAAGAGACGTACGGCTCGCCTGAAGCCATCGAGCGAGCTCTCTTCTCCAAATTAGAGCGTTTCCCAAAACTGACAAACAAAGAACCACAAAAGCTCCGTGAACTCGGAGATCTGTTGCTAGAGGTTGAAGCCGCAAAGCTGGATGGTTACCTATCTGGGCTAGCGTACTTGGACACATCCAGGGGAGTTCATCCCATCGCAGAAAAGTCACCGTATAATCTCCAGGAAAGGTGGATGTCATACGGGTTGAGATACAAGCGTGACAACGTCAGCTTTCCTCCATTTCCTGTCTTTGTCGACTTTGTGCGCACAGAAGCTATGACAGATCCCAGCTTCAACTTCGCTGTTTCTCAAGCACTGTCAGAACAAATAAAGGGGTCCGACAGGTTTACCAGAGCACCTGTATCCGTCAACAAGACAACTGGGTTCCCACCCAAGGAATACGGAGGTAAAAATAAATCAGTCGATAACAACAAGCTCTGTCCCATACATGGGAAGCCTCACCCGCTGAAAAAGTGCATAAGCTTCAGGGAGAAGACCATCAAGGATCGCAAGCAATTCCTGAAAGATCACTCCATATGCTTTAGATGCTGTTCATCCACAGAACATCTCGCGAGAGACTGCAAAGCGGAAGTACAATGCGGAGAATGCCAGAGGGATCGTCATATGTCAGCCCTCCATCCGGGCCCCGCGCCATGGACATCCAGGCCCTTCACCCCTTCTCCAGAGCATGGCGGGGAGGAGGACAAGGTCACCGAAGACGTCACCGCTAAGTGCACAGAGGTATGTGGAAGAGGAGTTAGCGCAAGGGCATGCTCAAAGATATGTCTCGTCAGTGTTTACCCTGAGGGGCACCATGAGAAATCAATGAAAGTCTATGCTATACTTGACGAGCAAAGCAACAAATCTCTGGCGAGGTCAGAGTTCTTCAGTGTCTTCAACATCCAAGGTGGTGAATTTCCATGCACACTGAAAACATGCGCAGGGCTCAAAGAGACAACTGGACGAAGGGCCCATGGTTACGTTATAGAGTCAATCGACCAGAAGATCAGTCTTCGTCTCCCTACACTCCTTGAATGTAACCAGATCCCCAACAACCGTTCAGAGATTCCAACCCCTGATGCAGCTTTGCACCACAATCACCTGAGAACAGTATAACTTGTCAATCACCAGGCCAGCCTTTCTCTGGAATCCATCTTCACCAAAACCAGAATGTCAAGAGATCTATGATCTAGTTGATTCCATCTCAGATTCAGAGGTTCGCCCACAAGTTGTTAACATCACTAACATCAAAAAGGACACTTTGAACACAGCACGCTTTGAGCGCTTCTCCGACAATGTAATAGCAATCTGTTAGCGTATTAGCTCGTCGTTAGCTTAGCCTCTTTAGCATATTAGCTCGTCGTTAGCTGAGCATATTAGCTCGTTGCTAGCTTAGCACTGTTAGCATTTTGCTAAACTCTTGTGTTCTCTTCACTTATAGTTTGTTAGGCTTTTAAGCTGTCTAACTAGCCTAGCATTATCATAGCATGGTCATTTATGTCGTGTTTCTGTATACCTGTCATGTACTTATCTCATTGCAACTGTAAAACAATCTATTTTTCTTGTGTGTTACAGTTTTACAATAAAGAATATAAGAATATTCAAGAGCATAGGTCGCCAGATCTGGGGGGCGCTGCGCTTATCAGGCGCCCGCAGCTATACTATAGGACAGTAAACCAAAAATATTGTTTAAAGTTGGAGAGATACAAAAATATGCATAAATAAATGTTAACTAGGTAAAATAAGATATGAATGAACAACAAAAATAAAAAAAAACGAGTGGGAATGCTTTATGCTGAAAAGCTGACGCTAAACTGCTATGCTGAAATGTAATGTGTAAGAAGAAAGTGAAGAATTTAGATTTAAATGATACATAAACACTGGGGGCTTGAATGTGTGATGAGAGAAGAAAAGAAAATAAAAAGGCTTGGAAAAGCAGCAGAATATTTGAACCGCAAACTTCTGAACTAAGTTGATGGCGAATGATCTGTCGCCATGGCAATGGCATTTGATGACACCCCATAATACGCTTAGATGCGTTGATGGCTGCATCGTTACCAAACCTGTGAAGTATTGGGCTGTGTGGAGTATTTTCACTGAAGTTATGAGAAAACCGTGTTTCAAGGCGAGCATTTTGTTGCCATGGTAACGGTATTTGAAGAAATCTCAAAACTGTCCCGTAGATGTCTTCAAGGCTGGACTGTTAGCACACTTGAGCACTTTTTGAACATTTTCATAGGAGTTATAGCGACATCATGTTTTATGGCGAGGGATGTGTTTCCATGGAAACGGCATATGGTGAGATCTCAGATTTGGCGTAGAGCTCTTGAGGCATGGACCGGTGATATACAAGTGAAGATTGGGGGACGATTGGACCGTGTCCATTGGACTTATAGCGACATCATGTTTTATGGCGAGGGATGCGTTTCCATGGAAACGGCATATGGGGAGATCTCAGATTTGGCGTAGAGCTGTTGAGGCATGGACCGGTGATATACAAGTGAAGATTGGGGGACGATTGGACCGTGTCCATTGGACTTACAGCCTCATCGTGTTTCATGGCGAGTGGTCTGTCGCCATGGCAACGGCATTTGATGACACCCCATACTACGCTTAGATGCATTGATGGCTGCATCGTTATCAAACCTGTGAAGTTCTGGGCTGTTTGGAGTATTTTCACTGAAGCTATGAGAAAACCGTGTTTCAAGGCGAGCATTGTGTTGCCATGGTAACAGCATTTGGAGAAATATCAAGACTGTCCCGAATCGTCTTCACAGCTGGACTGTTGAAGTCTGCTGCATGTCAGTTGGAGTGATGACATCATCGTGTTCCATTACACAGGTGTTTATAGTTGAGCTAACGAGCTCTGTAGAGATCACAGGTTTCCATTGTTCTGAATGAGAGATAAACCTCTTACATGTTAACGTTTTGTGGAAGAACCGTAACAGATATCTGTGAAATTTCAAAACGTGAAGCATGTCAAGGAAGTTGAGTATCTGAAGTGTAATTTTTGTGTACTTTCGGCAGTGGCGTTTTTATATGTACAAAAGTGGTGGGGCACAAAAAACGTAGATGTCTATATATAAGCTTCTGCAGTGAGGTTCATGGCTGCTGAGGATCTGACTCTTCAGGTTTACTAATATTATATTTTGACCTAAATCAAAATATAATATTATTTTCAAAAGCTTTTTTTAATCTGATGCTTCAATTAATTTTAAACAGACAGTTCAACAAAAGGATACCCAAAAGATGTAATTTTATCATTTAAATATTGAATTGTTCTCTCTTAGTAAGATCCCATTTTCAATAAAATTGCGGTCTTACCTTGACTTGAAGATGAAGTCCATTTGCCTATCCTTCTGGACAAAAATCTCTATTACTTTTTTGTAAAAGTCCTCCTTATCTTCTTGTAGTTTCAAAAGTCTATCATAAATCTGATCTAATCGATATATTTATGATTCAAAAATTATAAAAGTATGGTAGACATGTGGATATTATCCGGCTGAACAAAACGTGCATTTATCTAACAGGTTTGTTTCCCACAGATCTTATTTGGAGCTATTTTCTAAAATCCTATGGAGAAATCTCATTGCTTTTTTGTCGAGGGAAGCCATGCGCAGCTTACTTCCTGGTTTTAGGATGCGTCACTGCAGCTCTCTCGTCTCCTCTTCACACACCACACTTTTCGCGGCACACGTACTTACAGCCAATCAGCTCTGAATGATGTGAGATGACGTATGATGGGGATGGCAGCTCTATGCCCCTATGGTCATTATTTTTTTGCCACACACATTAAATAGGAAAATATTCTGAGCATGCGCAGTGTAGTTTTTACAGTCACCGTTCACTTAGACAGTGAGAGGGAGGGGCAGGATCGGGTTTTGTCCCACACGGCTCTAAACAGCTCAATAGGCACACACTGTAGACACTAATTAGAAGAACACTGACTAAAACAGCAATGAGACGAATCAGATGATTAAACATGATCTTAAAATATATTTTATATATATTTTAATTTTTTTTAATACTTTCTGCTGACACTAGGTGGGGCTGTGCCCCACCTGCCCCTAATGACCAGTCGCCACTGACTTTCGGGTTAATAATGTGGCCTTTTTGGCAGTTTAACTAAAGGTGTGCGGCTGCTGCTGTGAGGAAATATCTGCCTGAAATTACAATGGGCTTCAATGGAGGAATGTTGAACGTTTTTGTCCCTTCATGCCCTCAAGAGGCATTTTGTTGAATTATTGTTTGCTTAATTATTTGTCATTTTTCAAGATACTAGATGTTTTCCTACGTTTATCATGAACAATTATGTCTCAGGAATGTAGGGTTTGGGAATTATGGCAGTTTAAAAATAATATATGAAGGCACATTTCAAGATTTCTCACCCTCTAGCTGTGACATCACGCACTCTAATGTTAAAATGTGAAGAAAACCACTAAAATAAGGTCTGAACAAATGTTAATATCTCTAAAAGTAAGAATCAGATTTAAAAGTTGTTTCACACGAATAATGTCAGAAAGATTTGTAACATTTGAAAGTTGGAATGAGGTTTCTGAGTGAAAGTATGAATGAACAGTTAGCAGTTGAAGTCGCATGAAGATTTGTTGAAGTCTGAAGATTTCCTCCATTGACTTCAATGTTAAAAATGTGATGTATTATGGGATGTATCTCTGGAATTATGAAAGTTATGAATGAGAAAAGTAATAGCCATCGATTCCCGACCGAGCTGAACGTTTTGATGTTTGAACGGAGTTTCTGCGATGTTCAATGCGGGAGAAGAAGAGGGCCAAAATACCGGCGGAATAATAAAAATGTTGTCCGTAGAATAACAGTGTTTTAGAGTTGTACCCCTAGATCAGGTCTCTAGTAATTATGTGCTCAAAGTGCACTAGATTGAAGCATTTTACTTTAAAATGTTAAAACAAATATATTCCCGGGGGGGCATACCCCCGGACCCCCCTAGAGGATGTGACGTCCACCCCCCAATTCAAATGTTTATACAATACTGAATACATTTGAAGTCATTTTGACGTATATTACCTACGTCAATAAGTTTCTGTTTTTGTAGTGTTTTTGTCTTTTGTAGAGATTTTTCATGTATTCTTTATATATAACATATTGCATAGGGCGGCAAATTGTCTAGAACCGGCCCTGGTACTAGGCCTCAAGAGCCTTTCTTGTGCTGGCAGACACATAGAAACAAATTGGCGGGGCACTTGGCACGTGCACACACTAAAAAATTCCACGCGCTCCACGCTCACATTATGCTGGGCCCACGTGCCTTAGCACCGCTGCTATGACTCCATCCTAGGGGAAACACTGAGCCCTTATTAAAAACATTCGGTCCTCAAGTTGTAAAATGTGCTAATAACGTTATTCTGAGTTATTTTCTCGTTTATCATAAACAAGTGGTTTTGCAAATGATAAAAAAAAAAGTATGTATCTATCTTTCTCCTTATTGCTTTTAATTGTTACTGTCCCCTGTGTAACCAGAATAGATATATTTGTCATGTAACTTTGGCACTTTTTTCCCCGAACCACAATGTTTCTCGTGAAAAGACTGTGCATGTTACAAGCGAAACATTGTAACATGATGCCAAACATTCATAAGAGACGCTCCAAAAACACTTTTAAACTGCTGTCTTTAAAGTCACTACTTTGTGATGCAAGAAACGCACAGATTAAAATAAGCAAGACATTACCGGCGTAAACCATCAATATTTGCCGATATCATGGTATTACAATCAAATTAAAATAAATATATAGTGTCAAGAATCGAAATATGTTGTCATAAATACAGTATAATGGGCAGTTGCACTGTACAATGAAACAAACATATAAGATAAACATTTGCATAAGAACATTTAAAGTGCATGATGTGCTGCATGATAATAATAAAAAAGAGATATATTACAGCAGGGTACAGTATGGTATATAAATATGCATCAGAATAGATATTGTAAAACAATATATTGACAGATAGTGTTATTGCTGACTGCTATAATGTGAGGGGAGTTCATACAATGTGTCAGACGTTGTTTTGGCCATGGTTTTTCAGTTGAAATTAAATAAGAAAAAAATGATGGCGTGGGCAAGGGACTATCTTTCTCTTTCTTTTTGTATTATCGTTTAAATAATTAGCCTGTATATATTTATCTCCCTCTGAGAGGACAACTAGAAAACAATAACAAGTTGCTCACAAAAGATAAACTCAAGGAACGGGTGAGGAGAAGGATTGTGAGAAAAAAGAGAATACGAGACGAGCGTGGTGAAAACATGTTTGAGTAATGCTAATTTCATTCGCAGTTGCACCTCCTCCTCCTCCTCCTCCTCCTCCTCCTCCTCCTCCTCCTCCTCCTCCTCCTGTTCTACTTCCTCCTCCTCCTCCTCCTCCTCCTCCTCCTCCTCCTCCTCCTCCTGCTCATTTCCCCCCCACGCACGCACACACACACACACACACACACACACACACACACACACACGCACACGCACACGCACACACACAGAAAGCCATCTATAATTGATGCTAGCTGTAGGCAGTCACTGGCGGCTGGACTTACAGCTGGATGTGCATGGAGGAAGGCAAGATGGTAGAGCAGGTACTTGTGAGAACACACTCCGTTTCTCCCCGTCTCTTCCCCTCTCTCTCCCGTCTCTCTCCTTATCGCCGCTCTCTGCACTCTGTTGGTGCTGTGACTGCAGAGGGAAGCATGCTGCATTGTGTCTGTGAGTGTGTGTACTGTGTGCAGTACATCTGGCTGCATGCTCTGATTATGTCGGTGTGTATCTATATCTTTATACCTCATTTTCATTCATCCTCATCCATGGCAGATGCTAGCAAGAGAGCATGGATTTACGCATTGGAAAGAGAGATAGAGAGGAGCTGCAGCTTTGTTTTGAAATGAAACCATGAAACCCTGTAGCTGAAACACAGCAGCGAGAGGAAGAGAGAGGAAGAAGGAAAGAGAATGATACATGCAACTGTTTATTGTATTGGTGAGGGAACACATACAAATAGGTCTGTTTTATTTTAATATACAGATAGTTTATTGCTGTAGTAATGATCCCTATTTACATTGACCACAGGGTGATCCCTTCCTTCCAATTGTTCAAAATGGGGAACAGAATGCTGCAAAGTTCAGCAAATCTGGTGGATTCTTAGGCAACACAGTAAAAATACAGCCTCAGAAAAGAGCCAACAGTCAACAGTGTGGCTTGCTTCATATATTTAGATAGAGGCGGCAATTTATTTGTAATACCATTTGAAAATGAATGTTTTTCAGTGTCGTTTAAGCCTCTTACACACCGAGCCAATTATCGGCGTCGATAGATGTCGGGCCGTCGATGAGCATCATGTCGCCCTACTCAGATTGGTGTGGACTGCACCGTCGTGCACCCTCGTGTCTTTTCGGCCGTGCCGACACCTTCCGCCGCCGATGCGGGGGGCCGTCGGACAAAGAAATCACTCTGATTGGCTGTTCAGCTAGCGAATCAGTGCATGAGAAGCTAAACGGAAGTGAGGGACCCAAACAAACTATTAAGAAGGCACATCTGAGATTTGATTTAACTCCAGCTCTCGACACAGGTTCGGGAAAAGCCCCCGTGAGCTTCTCGCTGTAGAGCGAAAATGGAACGCACACGCTACTTGTTGTTTGTTTATATCACTCAGTCTGTTCTTCTTCTCTCAGTTATCTCTCAGTCTGTTCTTCTTCTCTCAGTTATCTCTCAGTCTGTTCTTCTTCTCTCAGTTATCTCTCAGTCTGTTCTTCTTCTCTCAGTTATCTCTCAGTCTGTTCTTCTTCTCTCAGTTATCTCTCAGTCTGTTCTTCTTCTCTCGGTTATCACGCAGTCTGTTCCTCTTCTCTCGGTTATCACGCAGTCTGTTCTTCTTCTCTCGGTTTTCACGCAGTCTGTTCTTCTTCTCTCGGTTATCACGCAGTCTGTTCTTCTTCTCTCGGTTATCACGCAGTCTGTTCTTCTTCTCTCGGTTATCACGCAGTCTGTTCTTCTTCTCTCGGTTCTCACGCAGTCTGTTCTTCTTCTCTCGGTTATCAAGCAGTCTGTTCTTCTTCTCTCGGTTATCACGCAGTCTGTTCTTCTTCTCTCGGTTATCACACAGTCTGTTCTTCTTCTCTCGGTTATCACGCAGTCTGTTCTTCTTCTCTCGGTTATCACGCAGTCTGTTCTTCTTCTCTCGGTTATCACGCAGTCTGTCTTCCGGTTGTTGCCTCTTTTGAATGATGAATACACACTACCGCCACCTGCTGGTAAGGAGAGTTATTGCCACTCACACATGTGCAGTTCGTACGTGCTTCTTGGCCGTCGGCTGAAGTCTTTGCGGTGTGTTCCAGTGCGACACATGGCCGAGACGCAGAGATGCGAGGCCACGCGTCCTGATGTTCCGTCGGGATGTGTTCTTTGGTGTCAGTTTGGTGTGTAAGAGGCTTAAGAAACACCATTTCCCATAAGGCTGTCACTGGTTGACAGAAGAGGCGTCCATGAGCTCAAACAGCTGTAACATCAGCAGGACACTGTGCTTTTCGACAACAAAGGTCCCAACAAAAACAATAAAGACTCCAGAAGAGACGTTTGTTGAATTTAATGAAGATTATTGAGATCAGTTTACAAGGATAAAAGTATCTGTACCTCTGCTTAACCTTTTTCAAATCTGTTTTCAGTTTCTTAGCAGCTGCAAAAGAAAAGCTAGACAGGAAGCGTGTCATGAATTCAGCTTTCTAAATGACCTTTGCAGTGTGTAACATTACAATAAGACATTTCTTCTGTGTATTCCCCTCGTACAAAGGTTATTATTAACAGGTTGTTATTGGTGTTGTGAAGAAGTGTTTCTGCATCCATTTTGAACTGAACCTTAACTGAACCTGATGAACCACAAACTAACCTTTACCTTAACCCTTTATTAGTTGGGGAAACAGACATTCACAAAAAACAGAAAGAATCTTAGAAATGAGTGCCACTTGAGTCTTCTACTATTGTTTTGAGGTTTTCCTCCCTAAAAAAACAACAGCATCTGGTCTTTAAAGAAAACGTATAATCTGACCTTTGCGTACATTTAGAGAGTTGTGACTGACGTCCGTCAGTATCAGGCGTCAATAAGACACGTCTTGTTCTTCGTCAATGGTCCCTCCCCGGTTGCACACACTGGTCATCCTCAAGCCTCATCTGCAACCTTTCGGCAGATTCATCACATTAAACCTGCAAAACCCTTCAGTGAGAGACAGCACTCTGATTGGCTGCACCAGAAAGAAAAGGATGTGAGGAATGTAGGAAAACAGGAAGCACTTTTCATTTTCATCTCATCTGATCATATCTTCACACTACATGTCCATCTGGAGTGAATGGGAAAGATTGGTGTGAAAATGGTTGGAAAGAGTATGAGTGCATGCAAACATTGGTGCATTTAGGGTATTATATTTGGATAAAGTAAAAATATGCAAAAAGAACACATTTAAAGCCTGGAACTAAACTGCACATTTGCAGTTATTTACTGTGCAATGAGGGATTACTTACAACATTTCATGTGTTTCAGAACAACGGCTTCTAAATCCACAGCCTGTTTTCCGGTTTCCCTTTTAGAATGACAAATACAGACTGCCACCGCCCGCTGGTATTAAGAGTTATTTTTACTCACGCAGGCCTGTAATGTAGAAGCTATATTTGATGGTCTTTGTGATGTGTTCAGGTACATTCAGACCTCTGTCGCAGCTACGTCTTAACCTTTGTTTGGTTAACCCTGACAAACAAGGTCAAAACAATCAGGGTTTATTGTTATGGAAGCGGATTTGATCATTCTTTAGTGTTTCGGTGCATGAAAACATTGGTGCACTTAAAGGTCCCCTATACTGTTTTTCATCAATATATTACAGGTCTCAGATATATCCAGAGCCTGTCTCTGATTGGCTGAAACACCAAACAGATCATTGTTGCATCCCATAATCCCCTCTGTTTCTGTTACTTTTGATCAGGGATCACCAACTACATTTGTCCAAGGGCCAAAATGTATCCAATAGACACTATCGCGGGCCAGCGATTTTTATATAGTTCAGAATTTTGAAGTTGTAGACCGGGGGGGGGGGGGGGGGTATTGAGTGTTCTGTAATCAGTTACTAAATACTGAATACATGGCTCTGAACAGTGGCGAGCCGTGACTTTTATACCTAGGCCCTCTGACCCCCCCTTCCCTCGAAAAAAAAGAAGAGATATTACGTCACAGCGTATACTTTAGCGGAATATCAAAACAGCGGCCCGGGGTGCAAAACGCATCAATGACAGCGACCCTCTACCACACAAAACAACATCATTTATATAAACACCTATCATGACAGGCTCCCTTACTTACAGCCAAGTAACAATTACAAATTAATTAAGTCGGCACGGCGGCCCACATTGAAAATGACTTAGGCCTACCTTTGATGATCAAATCACTTAAACACAAAGTCCATCCTCCTGTCCTTTTGGATGAAGCACTTGATGGCGGGTCATTCAGCTGATCCTTTGCCACTCCAGTTTATCATTGTAACTCAATCTTGAAAATGACTCGGTTAATAATTTCGCAACGATGTCATCACTATCACTGAAGTGAGCCCTCATGAACAAACTTATGCTAATTATAAATCTATCGATCATAAATCTATCGTTTAGATTTATGATTCAAAAATAATAAAAGTAGGGTAGACATGTGGATATTATCCGGCTGAACAAAACGTGCATTTATCTAACAGGTTCGTTTTCCACAGACCTTATTTCCAGCTATTTTCCAAAATCCTATGGAGAAATGACGTTGCTTTCTGTCGAGGGAATCCGAGCGAAGTTTACTTCCGGGTTATAGGACACTGCACCACTGGCATAGACCTCACAGCGGGCGGAACTTGTCATAAAGTCCGCGAAAATAAAGCCCGCCCATTTAGAGGGAAGATATGATTGGTCAATTGTACTGTCATTTGACATTACTCTCTCAATGAGTTACTATAGCGGGCCCTCTGTGAATGTAGAGAGGGACCAACAAGCCCTCCCGTCTTCACATAACTCGCAGAGACGGCATTTAACCCTTCACATTCCAACAGAAACTGAACAGGCAGATTCGAAGGATTATTTCTTTGGAAATATTATTTTAAATACAATTAAATCAAGTTATTTTTGGTAAAACTAATGAAAAATGTAACAACAACAACATATACAAAAAAATGTTTGTTTTTTAATGTTTTCAAATATTATTTTTTAGAATATCTTAGGCCCTCACAGAGGGCCTAGAGGGCCCTGACGGCTCGCCACTGGCTCTGAAAGTAATCAGAATACAGTTACAGTTACGTGTCTTAAACGTTGGAATCGGGTCTACTTTAACGTATTCAGATTACTTTTAGAATACTTTTGGAATACTTTATTTGTCCATAACAGATGGGTATGTTTTGGTGAACAGGAGACACGTATTTTACTGTTTTAATGGCTTATCAAGAACTCAAACACAACATCTTGGTGTCATTCTGGACAGCTCTCTCATCTGCACCACACATACAAAACATCACCCGGACTGCATTCTTTGTACTGTCTTAAAACCTTTCCTTAGAATATGTTATGAATTGTAAGGTGTCCTTGGGTGCTTTGAAAGGCGCCCCTAAATAGAATGAATTATCATTATTTTTATTATCTGAAACGATATTATAACTTTTAAAACTTTTTCCAGTCACTTGCCCCAGGCATTCAGCAGCAGCAGGCCATTCACTTTGATTTGATCCCGTTATGAAATGTCATCATTTCGACAATAAAGAAATGC
>NW_022991569.1:413151-415632 GCF_902827175.1 Gymnodraco acuticeps
GTACAATGTCCTGCATTCAAAATGTTTCCTCAAGTGAAAGGTAAAAAGTATTATCATCAAAATATAGTGAAAGTAGCGACAGTAAAAGTAGAAGTACTCAGATCTTGTACTAGAGTAAAAGTAGAAGTACTCAGATTTTGTAGTTGAGTAAAAGTAGAAGTACTCAGATCTTGTACTTGAGTGAAAGTAGAAGTACTGATATATTGTACTTGAGTAAAAGTAGAAGTACTCAGATCTTGTACTTGAGTGAAAGTAGAAGTACTCAGATCTTGTACTTGAGTGAAAGTAGAAGTACTCAGATCTTGTACTTGAGTGAAAGTAGAAGTACTCAGATCTTGTAACTTGAGTAAAAGTAGAAGTACTGAGATCTTCTACTTGTGTAAAAGTAGAAGTACTCAGATATTGTACTTGAGTGAAAGTAGAAGTACTCAGATCTTGTACTTGAGTAAAAGTAGAAGTACTCAGATCTTGTACTTGAGTGAAAGTAGAAGTACTCAGATCTTGTACTTGAGTAAAAGTAGAAGTACTCAGATATTGTACTTGAGTAAAAGTAGAAGTACTCAGATCTTGTACTTGAGTAAAAGTAGAAGTACTCAGATATTGTACTTGAGTGAAAGTAAAAGTACTCAGATCTTGTACTTGAGTAAAAGTAGAAGTACTCAGATCTTGTACTTGAGTGAAAGTAGAAGTACTCAGATATTGTACATGAGTAAAAGTACTCAGATCTTGTACTTGAGTAAAAGTAGATGTACTCAGATCTTGTACTTGATTAAAAGTAGAAGTACCAGAGTGTAGGAATACTCTGTTACAGTAAAAGTCCTGCATTCAAAATGTTCCTCAAGTGAAAGTAGAAAAGTATTATCATCAAAATATAGTGAAAGTAGCGACAGTAAAAGTAGAAGTACTCAGATCTTGTACTAGAGTAAAAGTAGAAGTACTCAGATCTTGTACTTGAGTGAAAGTAGAAGTGACTGAGATATTGTACTGAGTAAAAGTAGAAGTACTCAGATCTTGTACTTGAGTAAAAGTAGAAGTACTCAGATCTTGTACTTGAGTGAAAGTAGAAGTACTCAGATATTGTACTTGAGTGAAAGTAGAAGTACTCAGATCTTGTACTTGAGTGAAAGTAGAAGTACTGAGAACTTGTACTTGAGTAAAAGTAGAAGTACTCAGATATTGTACTTGAGTAAAAGTAGAAGTACTCAGATCTTGTACTTGAGTGAAAGTAGTAGTACTCAGATATTGTACATGAGTAAAAGTAGAAGTACCAGAGTGTAGGAATACTCTGTTACAGTAAAAGTCCTGCATTCAAAATGTTCCTCAAGTGAAAGTAGAAAAGTATTATCATCAAAATATAGTGAAAGTTGCGACAGTAAAAGTAGAAGTACTCAGATCTTGTACTAGAGTAAAAGTAGAAGTACTCAGATCTTGTACTTGAGTGAAAGTAGAAGTACTGAGATATTATACTTGAGTAAAAGTAGAAGTACTCAGATCTTGTACTTGAGTGAAAGTAGAAGTACTCAGATCTTGTACTTGAGTGAAAGTAGAAGTACTGAGATCTTGTACTTGAGTAAAAGTAGAAGTACCAGAGTGTAGGAATACTCTGTTACAGTAAAAGTCCTGCATTCAAAATGTTTTCCTCAAGTGAAAGTAGAAAAGTATTATCATCAAAATATATGAAAGTAGCGACAGTAAAAAGTAAGAAGTACTCAGATCTTGTACTTGAGTGAAAGTAGAAGTACTGAGATCTTGTACTTGAGTAAAAGTAGAAGTACTCAGATCTTGTACTTGAGTGAAAGTAGAAGTACTCAGATCTTGTACTTGAGTGAAAGTAGAAGTACTGAGATATTGTACTTGAGTAAAAGTAGAAGTACTCAGATATTGTACTTGAGTGAAAGTAGAAGTACTGAGATATTGTACTTGAGTAAAAGTAGAAGTACTCAGATCGTGGTACTTGAGTGAAAGTAGAAGTACTCAGATCTTGTACTGAGTGAAAGTAGAAGTACTGAGATCTTGTACTTGAGTAAAAGTAGAAGTACTCAGATCTTGTACTTGAGTGAAAGTAGAAGTACTCAGATATTGTACTTGAGTAAAAGTAGAAGTACTCAGATCTTGTACTTGAGTGAAAGTAGAAGTACTCAGATATTGTACTGAGTAAAGTAGAAGTACCCGAGTGTAGGAATACTCTGTTACAATAAAAAGTCCTGCATTCAAATGTATTCTCATCAAAATATAGTGAAAGTAGCGACAGTGAAGTAGTCGTTGTGCAGATTGGTCCATTTCAGAATAATATATATGTGTTTTATAATGATTGATCATGAAGTGTTCTCAAAGCTGGTAAAGGTGCAGCTAGTTTGAATGGCTTTGTATACTGCAGGGTAGCTGTGGATTTACTCCAGGTAGAACTAAAGTCTGATTTAACACTTGATTAGATTTCACATCATTCATCCACATCTGTAAAGTAACTAAAGGTATTAAATA